>NC_086320.1:326456137-326541137 GCF_036172605.1 Pelobates fuscus | reverse complement strand
ACTGCAACATATTGCAAAATATATATATTTGTTGGCTCTTGGCAACAGCACCATCTGAGTAATGAAATTCAGTCACCATGTCTCTTGTCGTAAAGATATTTAATTCTGAGTAACACTGTTTGCTTCCCAGTAAAAGTAAGTTTAGAACTCATGAGTCAATTATTAAGGTCTAGGGAAGAGATCAGATTACTTGCTTACTTAATGACATTCTGGAAGATAAGAGAGGTCATTAACAATTTCACATAGATAACAATATGCAATTAAGTAGATCTTTCAAAATGAAAAATGTTGCATTAGCAAAGTTAAAATCCAGGAAATATGATTGCAGTATGTTACCAGTATTTTTTTCCAAATATAGGCCTTGACATAATATTGTTTGATAAGCTTTTCAAATTTATTTAATATTATTTTTTTCAAAGTATTAAAATATCAAAAAAGATGTCACATATCAATCTATTACAAAATTATTTATTTTTTCCATTTTTTTTTAAAGTTAATCTAAAAATACGAATGCATTTGAAAAGCGTATCCATCAATAGTAAATCAAGGCCATAGACACACAGTAAAGGGTGATAATTATGAGACATTCACAAACGGTCACTTGTTTGAGCAATCACATGCGCAATTAAAACATTGCTTAATGGAGATGGATGTTAAAATAGTGAAATATTTATTTCTGTTTAATATTATAAAATGTGTTAATTGTATACAGTATTTGATTAAATTCAATTAACTATAAATATATACATTTTCACATTGCATCCTTTCTGGGGATGAGGGCCCACACAGAATCATTGAGGGTTCCTATACTATGAACTATGTAGTAGCATCATGGTACTCAGTATCACAGCAATTGTCCCTAACAGCCAATAGTAATAAGGAACAATTTGACTCGTGCCACTTTGTATATGCAATATTTTGTAGCAGGTATAAAAACATTCTTCATTTTATCTACACACAATTAAATTATTTGGTGTAATTTAAAATAAATACACATATTTTAATACATTATCATGATTTCACCATAGCTACATGAATGATATAAAATTCTACACAGCCTTTGTGGTATCAAAAAACTTATCGCCAATCCATTGTATAAACTGACAGAGAGGTCATGACCAAAAGTTGTTTGCCATAACTCTCTTTACACATTTTTATTATAGGTAAAACTAATTGTGATTTTATAGAAGATTTTTATGGGACCCTCCACAGCTTATTAGTTGTCGGGTGTGTAAATACATAGACCGATTCCTCCCTTCCCCTCCCCCCCCCCAAATATTTATTTTTCAACTGACAGACAAATAAATACATCTCGATTCTGTTAAATAGTGTAAGTCTTTACAAGAGGTTCTAAAACCCATATTAATTTCTCCCATTCGTCATCAGTTTATTTGACATATGATTAAGTGACGCAAAAGTATATGTTATGACTGCTGGTGTGGGATGAAAAATCTAGGCTGGATGGTGTTTATGCTCAGAGAAAAGTAAATAACTCAGCACAATGGGCTCATTTCTTCAGTGGTTTATTGGAATCTGTTCTGTTATGAGCTGAAAAAAGAAAAAAAAAAAGATAAATCCAAGTAGATTGTATCCGCTGCTCAGTATACATCTAATATGCTGTTTACAAGCGAAGAAAATATGTATGTTATTATTTTTAGTGACAAATTCATGCTGAAACCTGTGGCTGTTGTTGTATAAAAAGAATTCTGGAATATTATACCTTAACAACTGTTTTCGTAGGTTTCTCGCAATAGATGTAGTTGAAAGGATGCTAATAACATTTCCTTTGGGTAATAGAGATACGATTTATGGAAACCTCGATTTAAACAAATCTCTACAATACATTGACCTAATGTCCCCTTCCTTACATAGTGCATATTTGTGTGATTTAAAAAAAAAAATAATAATTTGTTTTGTGACTAATTTAGAAATTAGGACAAAATAAGTGAAGGGTGCTTAAGGGTGCAAGAAGGTGAACATGAGCAAACATTAGAAAAAAGGCAGACAAAATCAGAAACAGCAAATTGTGCTTTTTGTCTTTAAGAGTTTTTGCAAGAACACACTTTGTTTTTTGTTTTTTTCTTCCCTACAATTCTGGTAAGGGTAAATAATTGGGTTCATGAGATAGCTCACACAGGAATGCTTCACTGACATATTTTTGGTTTTCTATCCCATCTTACATATTATATTCCCATATTACATTATTTTGATAAATGCAATTGCTGTTGGTTTTTCTTAGCTTGTTTGTTGTTTAGAGGGAAAAAAAAAAGCTTTTCTCTATTTGCTGGACTTTATGGATGATTTAGAGTAGGAGTGTGCCATAGGACCAGAAGTGGGATTAGACGATTATACTAGTGGCACAAAGAATCACAGTTATGTTTGTAAAAGTTATCATATGTGTAATAAAGACTACATTGGAGTGTTTATTTTTACAACTCTGTGTGCATTTTTCACATATTCAAGAAACTTTGATATTTTATTATATAATATATCAATTATAATATTTAATTATATATTGTTTGTAGCAGTCACTAAATATAATACACTACTGGAAATAGTATTTTTTTCCCATACTATAAAAACATGAAGATAATCCTTTGCACAAGCTTCTGGAGGCCTCTCCAAAAAGTCTGGCTGCACATGGGGCCATTCAGATTGCAACAAATATTGTTCACAATATTTAACATTGTCTGGATTTAGTCATTCAGGTCTAGATTTGGTTTAGATTTCAGCTGGATTGAATGCTGCCGGACACCGGAAATTGGACCAAATGCTTCAAGTGTGAAAAGAATCTCAACTATTTGCATGTTGGCAGTGCTGGTAGCCAGCAGGCAAATGGCCAAAACTCTTGGTGGCGTGAAGGTAAATTATGTGGCAGTTGGCTAGTGCTTTCTAGCCAGCCGCCACATTAAACAGGTTATAAATAAATAAATAAATAAAAAACCTTTGGGGTCAATAAGACTATTACTATAAGGAAGGAATTTAATCTCTCTATGTGCATACCTGCCACATCGCAAGTTAGGATACATTTACTAAACATTTTAACTAGTAACTGGGCAGCCACATCCCATTAGGACAGAGCTTGCTAAATAACAGGGGACATAGTTCCCCTAATGTCACCACCTATAGACACTGATTGGAAAATGTTTAATAAGTAATGGCGTGGACAGATCTGCACCCAACTGTGGCCAGGAGGTGGGGAATATTTAATATAATCAAAGATAGATCAAAAGTGGATCAGCGCTAGCAGACCAAGAAAACGGCAGCACACCTATATAAGTGGGGTTCCCTCAGAAACCCCACAATACAAATATAGTTAATAAAAAAGAGAAAAAAGGTAGCGCCGTTGTATTCAAATTAATAAAAAATAAAATTACAAATGTCCAGATAAAAAACTCTAAATAGGAAGGTTGACTTATTAATAGAGCAGCAATCTGTTTATAGCATTTCCTAGGTCAAACATAACTTGGGATCCAGTAGTACATATAAAAAAAACTGAGAGAGGGACTCCAATGGTACAGTATGTATGTAAAATCCAATCGAGATATGTATGAGGTAGGTATTACTCACATTTACCAGAGCTAAATCCAGTTCTGGTTTGTAGGGCGTAGAGTGGTATAATCTCCACTTCCGGGATATGTGTGGTATTCCGAACCTCCTATGGTATTGTAACAGGGAGAACCCCAACCAAGAAGATACAAATTCCAACAAATATAGTGCTCACTGTAGCTTTGAGACCAATAGTGAATATTAGAATATAAGAGATATACTCACATTTAACCGAGCAGGCTCACTGCTCGATGTATAGGACACTGGTGGTATCCACCTTGGATTCTTTAGTCCTCCTTAGAACAGTGGGCAAAGGTGTTAGGCAGTAAAATAGAATAAAAATAAATAAATTTGCAAAAAGGAGTATGGCAAACATATAAAGGTAGCCAAAAATGCCTTTATTAAATTTTAAATAGAATAAAAACAGAATTTCTAAACGTGTTTCACCTCACAGGGCTTCTTCAAGTAGAAATGAGGGGGACATGTGTGAGATTTACTGATTTTAAAGCAGTCGCCAGATGTACTTAAAGGGACACTATAGTCACCAGAACAACTACAGCTTATTGTATTTGTTCTGGTGAGTATAATCATTCCCATCAGGCTTTTTGCAATAAATACTGTTTTTTTTAGAGAAAAGGCAGTGTTTACATTACAGCCTAATGATACCTCCACTGGCCACTCCTCAGATGGCTAATAGAGGTGCTTCCTGGGGCAGTTCTGCACAGTGTGACTGACGTTCAGCATCTCCACCCTCTGCATAGAGAAACTGAACTTTCCTCATAGAGATGCACTGATTTTTGCAGAGCGGCATTTTGCCGCGTGTGAGCACTACTCTACAGCGCTATGGAATTTGATGGGGCTTTATAAATAATAGTAATAATATTAATTAGCCTCCCAATGCTTTCCTATAGGAAAGCATTGGATTGGCTGAGATTGTGAATTTTGATGATAAAAGCCATTGAGGCAAAGCGGGGGAGGAAGCCAGTGCCAGCAGACCTGCGCGGCACTGGAAGAAAGGTAAGTTTTATACCTTTTTAAGGGGATAAGGTGAGGGGGTGACCACCTAAACATAGTTTTTAGCACTATAGGGTCAGGAATACACGTTTATATTCCTAACCCTATAGTGTTCCTTTAATAAGATGTGCCTATATTAAATATTAGCATTGCAATTCTGTCTAAAAAGTTTGGTTAGTTTAACCGAATGTTGTATAAGCATGCCAAATCAGACTTTACTGAATAACCCTATTACAGTATAACCTCGTTGATATCTTTTGCAAAAAAAAAAGTAATTTCAGTCTATAAAAATAGTGGTAAATATATGGTTGGTGGGGACTCTGTTGATTGTTAAATAAATGTATTTGTTTAAATATTTACTTGTTTAAATATTTGGTCTGCTCTATCTCTCTTAAAGTCTCAAAGAATGTTTAAACAAATAAAACAATAATATTGAGAATTCTAAAAGTGATGGAGACATGAAAAATGCTGTTAAATAAGTTTATTAGTATAAATATTTTTCTTGCACCATTTCCCTTAAACTTTTAATGTTTAAACAAATAAAACATATTTTTGGCTGTTAGCCTATACTACTATTGTTTGATATAGATTTATTACATATTTTCTGGAAGGAGACTGTGGCACACCCTAAATTTGACTCTTGTTTCATGCAGACTATGTCCATTAATCTGCACCTCCACAATAAATGCGGATTTGAAATATGTTACATCATAACTTTGGGAGTATTTCACAGTGAAATCTTCCTGTGTCTTTCTATCTGGGGAATATGGTTAGGCGATAATGATTCAATAGAATCTATAAAAATCTAAGTATGCTCAGATTGGTGTATTTATGTTTATTTTGCAAACACCCAGTCATTTTAAGAATCCAATTAATCTTGTTTATGCAATTTTGGTCCATGAGACAAAAAAAGGGTAGTGCCATAATTAAAGTCCAATGTTTTGGGAAGATAATTTATGGTTATCCTATGACTTAAACACACACACACACACACACACACACATATATATAGTACAGTATGTATGTATTATATATATATATATATATAATAAAGAGGTAAATTCCAATTAATTTGAAAAAAACAATTGAAAATGATCAACTAACTGCGGCATGAAATGTTATTTGAATTGTGAGTCAATTTAATATCATCCACATTTTGACTAAAATTTGTATTTTTACATGTTTGCCTCAATGTTGGCTTGGTATAGAAGTGGTCAGGAACTCCCGGTCAGGCCACCTTTACCAATAAGTCATGTAAAGTGCTGCTCAATATGTTGATGCTAAAAAAATGCTGCTTGTCATAGTAACTCTTGCAGTTGTGCATGTATTAATGTAATATAGCACTTAAAGGGCACCTGTCATGCCCCAAACAACTCATTAGACAACAATGCCCCAAATACTCATTAGATTGCGTATAAGATTTTATCTTTACATTGTCTTAGCAGTTTTGCTAGCAAATGTAAAGATTAGGAGAAAATAAATATTTAAAGATAGGTATTTCTCCCAGCTGTCAGTCAATGCCTTGGTGTGCCGAGACATTGACTTACAATGGAGAGAAGAAAAGACCTCCCACAGGAGTTCACGCTTCTGTCCGCCCACAGCAACCACAGCTCCTAGCGCCGTTTAGTAACAGATTGACATGACGTCGCTCCGTTCTGACACCAGCACGCTGTCAACAAAGCCAGCGTGTCGATGTCACTGACGTGACTTGCCCTTCTTGGGCATCCCAAGGAGGGCAAATTAAAGAAGACTTCGGGAGGAGTGCAGGCAGAGTGTAGGGGGTGGGCATTACACAAAGAGTTTAACACATGAAGCGGAGCTGGAACCAAGGAAAAGTGAGTAAATCTTTATATTTTACATTGAATACATGTTTTGTTGTGCCATCTGGTGTATTTAATGTATATGGGAGAGATAGTTAGAAAGTTAGAGCAACAGTCAGACACCCACACTAAGCAAAACTAGTCTTATTTTGTAAATAATTACCTAGTGGACTCATGCGTATTGCTGGATTACATCCATTTGAGCTAGACAGTTGCTGTGCTGGTTCGATATTTTGTTTCACATTTATTCCGTTTTTTTTTGCTTAGTTTGTTTATTTTACTGTATTTGATAGTAAAATACATAATTTAGCTTAAAGTTTAAAGTAGAATGTATGTACTTGAAAAATGTTAAAAAAATATACATTAATTTTGCCGAAGATATCTTAAACTAGTTATTCATCATATTAGAGAGTCAAGTGTAGCTACAAAGCAATGCACGTTTTATGTACCTTTAAATACAGAAAAAATACACAACATAGTGCAAACTGTATAGAAATAGGTAGTAAAGATTAAAATCAAATGCCAAATGTGAACTCACACTTTTATGAGCTAAAAAACTTAGCTCAAGTTCTTGTGCCTTAGGGTCCACTTAGGCGACCCTCTCCCTATTTGTATCCAAATTGTCACAAGGTCGTTTCCTAAATAATGGATGTAGAGGGAAGGTATATGGCGTGATATCGTTTATATAATAAATATAATATGAAAGAGTAAATGTTTACTCACAAACTCAGAGCCAATGAGGGCTCACTCCACTTTGCATATGTGGTTTAAGGACCACATTCCTTCTTTATATAAGCAGGAAAAATGTATATAATGTCGTAAGTGTATAAAAGATATATTTTATTACTATATAAAAAAAAACTTTTTAATAACAGTATAAAACTTTCAAAATAACTTTTAAAATAATCACTTATTCGGCATAAAGTCCAAAGTCTATTAGCTCACTGTTCCTCCCGGACGCATTTCACCAAAAAGCTTCCTCAGCTGGAATAGTTCTGTGTGAATTCTGTTGACTTTTTTCCTGATTTAAATACCTTAGTTGATTGAAGAATCATGTGTTTTGGCTTAAATTTTTCGTGGGCAATCTCAATAGGAACGGAGATGCGCTGCGTTTCAAGCCTCCGGTTTGTATAATTACTTCCGTGTCCTGTGCCGATACGTCACTTCCGGTTTCGGCTTAACCAGAACTATGTGTTCCACAGTGCGTGTCATCATCAAATTAGTCCGTAATTTTGGCCAGCGACATTTTTTTCCATTGCACAAAATTTCAAAAAAGTGTTTAACAGTTACAAAATGTAGTTGCATGTGTTAAAATATATTTAAAACAAATACATTATGACAATGTGGGACAGCAAACTAAGATTTACCAGTATTACATTCCGTTTAGAGAAAGACATAATGTGACACAATTAGACACAATAGATACCTCTATTAACATTATAGGGATGGTAGACAGTAGGTAGGAGGTAAGAGATATTTAATTCAAATGTTTTAATAAGGAATTTCCCTCCAAATATAAATCTATATATTAATATAGATGTAAATACATCTAATTAAAAAATTAAATAAAAAGAGATAAGCAATAATAAATCCAATAGTTTTTTCAATAAATATAGGGATTTATTTGTAAAAATTCATACATATATTATAAGAGATAAAATATAAGCAAAAGAAAAAACAGAAAAACTGAATCTAAAAGAACACCAAAAAGATGGAAAATCATAAAAAGGATTAAAATCTACTAAAAGTGACATAAAAAGGATTATATGAGAAAATGGCACATTTCAAAATCTGAATTCAATCCATTAGGGATAGGGCTATTAAGTTTAAATATCCATTCCATTTCTATTTTACTAATTTTTAAGTTAAAATTTCCTCCTCTCCAATCTTTTGTTATTTTATTAATCCCTAAGAATGTAGTTCCTTTTAATTCACAGTTATGGTGAGTTTTATAATGTAAAGACACACTATGCTTTTCATCTCCTTTGCTGATGTTACGGCCGTGCTCTTCTATCCTTATATGTAACACTCTTGTCGTCTTTCCTATATAATTTAGACTGCAGGGACATTGTATAAGATAAATTAAGTTCTTTGAATGACAGGTTATGAATTCTTTAATTTGGAATTCCAAACCTTCATTAGATTTGAACTTTTTGACTTTGTTCTTTTGCAGGCCAAACATTGCCCATATCCAAAAAATCCGTTCTCTGTATTAAGGAAGGTGTATTCATATTAGATTTTTCTTTTATAAAACTAGAGGTTAAAGAGTCTTTTAAGTAGCTGATTCCTCTATGGATAAAATGGGGTTTATTTGGGAGGAAAGTTCTGAGAATTGAGTCTTGAAGAAGGATGGGCCAGTATTTAGAAACTGTTGTCCTAACTTTATTATTGTCGGAACTAAAAGTGCATATGAAGTGCATATGAAGGGAGTTTTACTTATTTCATTATCTTTTTTCTCTTTATATTGCATAATATTTTTTCCTCTCTACTTCTTTGATTTCTAATCTTGATCTTTCTAGTTTTTCTTCCTCATATCCTTTTTCCAAAAAGTCATTTTGAATTTTTCTCATTTTTAGTTTATGATTTTATTTAGCTATTTTATAGGGCCACTACTCATGCATATTATCAACACAATTTGTTATCTATACAATGTATAACTTAAAGGGACACTATGGTCATCAATAAAACTTTAGCTTAATGGAGAAGTGTTGGTATATAGATCATGCCTCTACAGTCTTGCTGCTTATTTATCTGCCATTTAGAAGTTACATCACATTGTTTATTCAGCCATAGTCACACCTGTGGTTAAAGTTCAGTTTACAGAGCAGGAGATAAAATCTTATAAAGTAAGTTAAAAAATTAAACTTTTGAAAATTAAACTTTTTTATTCATGTTTCATTCACAGGGGAGGAGTGGCTTATAGACAGAAACAAATGTGATCTAACTCCTACATTGCAGGTGCAAGATCTATACACTAAATCTGCTTAATTATGCTAAAGTTGTTTTGGTGACTACAGTGTCCCTTTAAGACCAACTGTATAGCTTGATTCAAGTAAGGAAGGCTCTTTCCACTTTGCTGATTGATGGACCGCATCGAGGTGAGTTTCACATGTCTCCAGATTTCAACACAAACCTATGTGGTTAATATTTGAATCTATGAGCAAGTTTACTAATCATTATTGCCAGTGAGAGAATCATCAAGTCTACTGTAGTGGTTATGGTGCCCGGTGTGTATTGACACCCTCCCAGTGTAAGAAGTGAAAACATTTAAAATGGTTTGACTTTTTATCTGGAGTCCAGTGGGCTCCCGTTACTGCAAATTCTTCAGCAAAAAAATGGTGGTGCAGGAGGTAATGCAGAAGCTTCCAGCATCAGAGGAGGCAGAGGTGGGTACAAGGTAGACCAATGGTCAAACCATTTTGCTACTTACTCTTGCTTGGTGTTTTCAGTTTTACTAGTAACTTTTCTGTGGAACTGTATCAAATGCATTAGCAAAATCCAAGTAAATCACACCTACTGGAAAACCCTGATCTATATTTCTACTAACCTTTTCACAAAATGCAATTAAGTTAGTTTGGCATAACCTGTCTTTCATAGAACTTTGTTGATTCCTGATAATGATATTTTTTTTTCAAAATTAATTATTTAATATTATCTCTTAACAACCCTTCAGACAGTTTCCCAACCACAGTTTGTAGTCATGTAGTTTACGGGTTGAGCTTTTGAACCATTTTTAAATATAGGCACCACACATGATTTCCTCTGATCCTCTGGTACAATTCCTGAAAGAAAGGAATCCTAAAAAATTAAAAATAGTGATATAGATATCTCTACACTAAACTCCTTATAGGGACTCTCCAGTGCCAGGAAAACATGTTAGTTTTCCTGGCACTGTAGGACTCTGCAATGCCCCTCTTCCTCCCACCCCCATCCCATGTTGCTGAAGGGGTTAAAACTCCTTCATTGACTTACCTGAATCCAGTGCCAATGTCCCTCGGCACTGGGTCACGCTCTGCCTACTCTCCTCCTACTGACGTCGACGGGGGAGACCTAAGCCATTCCTGTGGAACTTACTTCCCTCCTCCGTTAGATGCTCACCCAGTCTCCACTCCTTCAAAAAATCATTAAAAAGCCACTTCTTCATAAAAGCGTATCAATTAAACTGTTAATAGCCCCCGACTGATTCCTCTCTTGCAACTGTCATTAGTCTATTACTATCCTTACCTTTTGTGTCACTTTACCCCACTACCTCTAGCATGTAAGCTCATTGAGCAGGGCCCTCAACCCCTCTGTTCCTGTGTGTCCAACTTGTCTGGTTACAACTACATGTTTGTTCGTCCACCCATTGTAAAGCGCTGTGGAATATGTTGGCACTATATAAATAATAACATAATAATAGTAATTACACCTCCCCATAGGAAAGCATTAATGCAGCATCCAGCGTTGTTTAAAACACTTTTCGTGTTCTAAGAACACGGAGGTCCCTCTAGTGGCTGTCTGATAGACAGCCACTAGAAGATGACTTAACCCTGCAAGGTAATTATTGCAATTTATGAAAACTGCAATAATTACACTTGCTGGGTTAAGGGTGGTGGGAGTTGGCACCCAGACCACTCCAATGGGCTGAAGTGGTCTGGGTGCCTGGAGTGTCCCTTTACACACACGTGGGTGAATACCATCTGGCCCTGGGGCTTTGTTTACATTAACTTTATTTAATTTCTGAAGTACTCTTTACTGTGCTAACCTGTTTGCTGTCAAACCTTTGTAACAGGGATTTGCAATATACAGCCATATATTCTCCTTTCCTATATAATGAAGAAAAATAATTATTTAGAATTTCTGCCTTGTCCTAATCCTCCTTTATTAACTCACCCATCTCACTTTTCAATGGACCAAAACTTTCACTTTAAACTTTTTGGCATTAACAAATGACCCTTGTTCTGATCCACATTGCCACATTGGTTTTAATTTGCTTCTTTTAATTATTAAAAAAATATATATATATTTTTATAGATCAGGTTACAGCTAATACGTCTGAGGTGGAATATTCCTTAAAGTGTTACATGATCAAAAGTGATATCTTCTTAACCTCTAATCTCAAGTTTTAGTAAACTAATACTTTTAGTAACCATAATTCCTCACATAATCAAACCAAAAGATAAAGGTAAACTTTATTTTATATATGTCATTACTTGTTTCCAAAATTGTTGAATAATTGAGCAAGAAAGCCAAATATGTTTAAGAGTACCTTTCTCCAGCCCACATCTCCAACACGTTTTATCTACATTCGGAAAATAATGGTGAAGTAATGCGGAAGGCGTTCTAAACCAGCATGTTACCCGTTTATAAAAAGATTCCCTTTTACTTTGACTAACTGAGTTCATCATAACTTTTCAAAAAATATTTGACCAATTACAAGCCGTTAACTGTATATTTAAAGTTATATATTTACTTCTTTTATATTTGTTTCCTAATGGTATGGATTGAGAAATGTACTTTTCTAGAATTTGTTTAAATACCTTCCATTTATCCTCTGTGCATTTGCCACTGAATAGTTCCTGGCAGTCAATTAGTTGTAAAGATGCCCTCATCCTACTTAATTCAGACTTTTCTAAAATAGCCAATCTATAAGGTAGGTAGATGTGTTGCCTAAGGACACTTACTGGTAGACTGACCAGGAATTGAACATGGGTTTCACAGTTCTAAGGCAGTGACAATACTAATGCCTTCACCAGCAAATATAGGATTCGACAGGGTCTTTAACTTTAGTGAGAGTGGTGGGGATGGGTTTGCTTAGCCAGTGAATGCTGTCAAGGTTGTATGGCAATTAACACTGAAAGGCAGAATGTAGAAGTGTAAATACAGCTGAGTAGGGGACAGGCTTAATGCACCCAGGGACCTTTTCACAATACCAAGATGAAGAGAAGAAGATAATGAGCAGTATAGAAATATTTTTGGGGTATATTACATATGATTTATAATCCTGACTCTTCCTTGTCTTACTCTGTTTTTATCAGTTAGAACTTGGGACAGGAAGTAATATATAAATATTTTGGGAACAAATGTTATAAAGAAGTTGTGAAAGTGGAGTCATCAGTGGGAGCATACCATGTCCATTCTTTCAATCCACTCCATCCATCAGACATTCCCATATATCTCATCATGTTATACTCCAATGCAGTTCTTCTCCTTATCTCTGATAGATCATAAGATCTTTTGGCATTCATGCTGTTTGAACTTGCATTGTAGCTTAGAACAGTACTGCAAAACGTGCATTCAAATTCCGACTTTGGATTTTAAATCCAATAACCATAAGGATTAATTAAAACCTTGCGTTCCAGAGAAATTTATTACAACTTCGCATACTTTTTCCTTAATCCAGACACCTATGTCACAATTTATTAGAGCAAGTGAGGTTAATATATTGAGAATTGAATTTATTAAAATTTGACAGTTTAGATTGCTACCTCCCCTAAAATCAAACCCTTAACTTATAATATCTGAAGCTTTTGGTTTTCAAGGTTTGCAAGATGTGGACATAGAAAATAAAAGTCTACAAAGTAGTAACTTTTTGAAAAACTGAAAACCCTGGGAAATGGATAAATTAAAGCTAGCACAGATTATGACTAAACCCATATGTCTATAGACTGACTAATCTTACTTTTGACTGCAAGTCGATCGCACAGCTGCATAGAGTTTCCCATGACTTTGCTTTAGAGATTTACATTCTTCTCACCTTTGGCATTTAAGTAACAAAACTTGTTTCTTAGAATCAGAACCCTGGAATCGAGAACTATTGGCAGGATATCATAAGCATAAACACGCAGTTTATAAATAACTCTGAAAGTTTATATCTCAGATATACAGAAATAGGCTGCCTTAAACACAACTTGTGGTTATTGTAAATATCTAAGCAAATGTCTCTTATAATTTACCATTTAAAACCTTTCAGTTTCAATGGGTAATAAGAGTATTTGTTTAAAAATAGACTATTGGCTTATGTGACTCACACAAGAATAATAAATTCCTTTTGTGTTTTAATTGCATTGTTTGTTTGGTACACTATGATTCCCATTGGCTTTCAGATGGGGATTAGATCATGCAGAATTACATATGCTTAGCTTTGTTTGAAGGCCTGTGGTATAAAAAAGTGCACTGTTTCTGACATGACATCTTTAAATCCCATTTGTGGGAGAATTATTGGGACGCATGAATAAAATGGCCATAAATCATATTGAAATCACAATTGTACTATGTGAACAATAGCTTTGTATATTCTTTAATACTTGTCTGAGATGCCCTGGAGACTAATCATTTAGTTAATGATTGTGATGGTCTAAACTATCAAAACATTGACCTTTTGGCTATTGTGTTGTAGAATGTGGTCCCTGTGGCCACTGGAACTGGGCAATTGTTTTATGCATGTGTTTTTGCACCAGTTCTACGCCCAGGTCTATTGTCTACACATATTCCCCAATTCATGTCATTCGGGATTCCACTAAGAAAGCCCTCGCCAAATATGCTAATTGTAAATTTAATCGCATTCCTAAAATTTGTAACTGTATTTTTTTATCTTGAATTCAAAAACAACTTTCCAGTCCCCTGAGTATTCAATTCATGAATATGCTGTTGGATGGATATATAAACTAGCATAGGAGTTTAGATACAAAACATGACTTCCTGCTGAATATACTGCTGTGTAGCAACATTTAGGCAAAAAGCTTTTGTATGATTTCAGTTGTGCTGATCTGCCTTTTTTAAAGTAATATTTAGTAAAGAAACTATAGCAAAAAAGTATATTACCCTGTATCGTGTGCTGATAGATTAGTGCAAACAGACAGTGCTCATCTGTTCTGGTGTATATTTTTCATTAAGTTCATAGCTTGTGTGATTGAAAAAGAAGTTGAAGTTGGGTCATAAATTGAGATTACTAAAAAACAAAGTATTAAGAAGAAGACCATTATCTGTACCAGAAACCTGATAAACTCTACTTACCATTTTCCAAATTGCTTACAAGTACTCCCCATACAAGCTATTTGCATTGATGTGCGCACATGTGAACAACGGCACTCACCCCTTGCTGTGGACAATGGTTGATTTATTAATATTTATTAATGAGGAGCATTGGTGGGAATTTCCTGACTTATGTGGGAGATCTCTAAAGGTGATTCTTTTATTGAATACAAAAGGTCATAAGACAACTTCCACAATGTATTTACAATATCCCTTTAGCGCACTTGTCATGCCCCAAACAACTTATGCTCATTTGATTCAGCATAATATTTTATCTTTACATTGTGTGGGCAGTTTTGCTAATAAACCTGTAGATTAGGAGAAAACCCTGTTTAAAAATAAGTTTTTCTCCCAGCTTCCAGTCAATGCCTTGGAGTGCCAAGGGCAAATAAAAAAAAGCTCAGAAGCTGAGAAGATCAGATCACGGAGGAGGAGAGGAGGACTGTCCGGCAGTGGGTGTTAAACGAAGAGTAACAGCCATGAAGCATGAAGATGGTGGCACTGGAACAGAGGAAATGTGAGTAAATCTTTATATTGAATACACCATGTACGTATATGGTGTTTTCAATGTATATGGGAGCGTCATTCAATGTAAATGGGAGTTAAGTTAAATTATTCATAATAGGTTCACTTTAGAGATTTTAAATAAAAATAAGCTAGAGTACCAAAGAATGCTTAAACATCATTAGCTTGTCTTTAACCCTTCTAATTACTACCAAGAAGTTACACAAGTTGAAAGGTTTAAAAAGAACAATAAAATACAATCATCAAGTCAACTAACATTCTGACTTCCTGTAGAAACTATTGCAGTCGATGCCATGATAAATTTGCCTTAATCTCTTCGATCTCATGGTACCTGGAATCTCCTGGCAGCCCTTGCACTATCTGTGTCACAATATTGACCTGCATCGTAAATGTATGCTATTTCTAAAATATCTAGCCTTGATCCTATCTAACTATATTTGCTGGTGATGTATAGTGTACATTGTTGTTCTCTTTTTGACACATGTATGCCATTGCTCATGAATGGGGTTAAATAGGCCTGTTCTTTAGTTATCTTTTTATGCATGTGTTTTAGTACATTTGTAGATGTGGTTTAGAATTCCAAGTACTTGGCATTAAAGGCACAACGTGAAATAAAATTCTGCTAATAGTCACTAACAATATTTCATGCACTGAAAATAAGACTCAGTTTAAAAGGAAAAATGACACTAAAACGTACGTTACTCTAAAAACCCTCAACTAAAGAACACACTATATTGGCCAAACTTAGTGTTAGCATTGCTATGTGTGTGTTTCACCCTGCTAAATGAGTAGGCTGATGCCACAGCAATGTAATGCACAGTAAACTGGGTAAAAGAGAGATCATTTAAATGAAAGATGAATTCTTTCATCTTGATTTTATGTCATAACATTTCTTGTTTTAAGGTTTTATCAGAGACAAGTTAAAGGGATACCTGTACTGTCTAAGTACTTTTATGGTACGACCTTTAAAGACCACTCAGTTGGCTTCTGCAGACATGTCGACTTATCAATCAGAACACACTGTTTAGATTGCCTACAAACAAAATAAACACAACAAGAAAACAGGTCTTTTGATCTTCCACTAGTAACACAGTGAGGTGTAAAATAATCAGTTCACGTATCCAGTCTCAAAAGCTTTAAAAAAAAATGTCTCACACTCTCGGAATGGTTTTTCAGATTGATTGTGAAAGCCATCCTTCACATCATGATGTGATAGTAATATTCCCTTTAATGATTTAATCCATTATTCAGAATAATAAACTCACACATTATTATTCCATCATATATTTTGGCTTAATATTTGCAATTCCCTAGCCGATTCTTGGTTTAAAGAATATCCATGGCTGTATCTGTCTGAGGACAGTCTCATTAATATATATATTTTTTTCTAATATTTAAGATGCATGTAGCTATTGAAGTTTTAAATTTTTTTAAATTACCTTTTTATTTTGAATTTCCATAAATTAATAACATGAAAATTGTGATAAAAACTAAATATTTTTTCTCTAAATGAAACAAAAAATATTAAAACATTATATTATTGCATTTAAGTATTTTAAATAAACAAGACCTTTTTGATGATAAAAATACTTCCCACGTGAATTATTCACTAAATGTCAAATGTATTGTCCATGTAATTAATTGAAAGCCACATGGCAAAGTTTAGGCTATGCTACTATATTATAGACAGGATGGAAAAAAATTGTTAAAAACTGAATATGTTCATATGTTTCATCTGTGCGACTTTCAATATATTGTTTTATCTAATGAGGAAACCAACCAAACACAATTTTTTTCATAAAACATTGGTTTTGGTTAGAGTAACCCTTACTGTGCTGGTCACCTCCCCCCAAGTAACCCTTTAAGCAATTGTACTGAGTAATTGTTAACACCTCTTCTGTATATAGCCATCTGTACATCTATCAGAGAGAAAAAAAAAACCCAGTGTATACCTGTGTGTCTTGAACAATACCTAGCAAGAGAGCAGGACAAGGGAAATTCACAGACCCAAACAGGAATGGTGAACATTATATTTGATATATAAGTTGCCAAGACTCCAGGTGTTTTAATAGGAGTCTGTAAATGTAAGTTCGTTCTGCATACAAAGAGTTCTGTGTGTAGACTGCAACAGACGGTATTGTCCTATATTTTGTGGAAAATAAAATACTTGTCTTTTATGCAAGTGTTGTGACTTTTTTGTGGGTTGGTACTTTGTGTAAGGTTCATTCTTTTGTTTTATGGAATCTGTCAGAAAGAATCAGGTTTGTCTACAATATGCACCGTGATTTATTTCTCAGCAACTCACAGCTTGTGCTTTCTTTAAAAAAGGAGCATTTAAGGTCTTCTCCTTGCTGGTATCTATTGCTGACCACATCTCCCACATATCCTAGAGGCTGTAGTTCAAATTAAACTTACCCACAGATGTGGTGGAACTGCCTTGCATACGTCCTATATGGCAGTCAGGTTCTGACAATTGCTTCCAGGTAACTTTGACACTAAATACCTGAACCAATTGAGAGAAAATTCAGCTTGGAACAGAACATTTCTAAGGACACCTGAATTTTGGCTGAATGTTGGTTCTGCTCGGCAGAATTTCAATAGCGCGATTCAGTTTCCTTTTTGGAAACTGAATCAGAAGAAATAAAAAGGGCAAGGAAATAGACCAATCAGTGTGCTGCAAAATATATGCATAACGTAAATATAATTGTATATATTATGCAGTTATGGGAGCATTATCCTGCCATTTGGTTCACAGATCAAGTGAGAAAAAGAGGGAACAACAGGAGACACAATAAAGAAATATATACTTGTTATAGTTATTTTTACTGTACTCCTTTTTTCTCTGTTGCTCACATCTCACTGGCATTGTAAATACAATATTTAATGACTGCCCCCTAGCCATCTTCTTTATTTTCATCAATCACATATTTTTCAGCTCCACATACCGAGTCCAGAATCCAGAGCCTGAACGAAACGTGTTCATCATTGCAAGATTCAGTTGATTTGTTAATCTGGTACACTTTGGCTTGGAGTTCGGAATTAGCAGATTACTCAAATTTGTTCAAATTACAGTTTGGCCAAAACAAATCTCCAAGTCTGTTGGCAAGTAAATCATTTTTAAAGTTGGTTCTGTGATACACATATATGTAGCTAAACACTGAAGGTCTCTCCATCCAGTCGAAATTTGATTCTAAAATTTCACACATCCCTTAATAAGAATGACTTATGTAAATGCTGCATAAATCCTCTGTTTATTTTTTTTATTTTTTTTATTTTTTTTTATTTAGGGCACATTGGTTGATACATTAAGTTTCCAGGTACTAGTATATATTCAAAGCCTTTTCTTTTTGGTGGGGATCTGTTCCTCTGCCCAAATCATCCCGGTCACCACAGACTCGGCATTTGCTTTATTATTAATACCTCTGTATTACATCTCTTTCCCTCTCTCCACTCACATCTGTTTGTTTAACAACATTCTTCCATGTAGCTTCAAATTTTTGGTGCAATTTGTTTTTTCATTGCCTTCAGCACAATAACAAAATGGCTTCCTAAACACCACTTTCAATGAATGCTTTAGATGATCAATCATCTACATCTGTTGCCACATACGTAATCAATTGATCTAATTTACCAAATAAGTTGGGCAGTGCCTATGTCTAAAATGTGAACCCTCCCCCCCAAAAAAATCCCAAAAATAATCACACAAACTAAAATAACAAATAGCACAGCTATACATATTTGGGGTTACTCACTGAACACTGAATGCAATAAAATGTAAACCTTGGTTTAATAAGCTTTCTAAAAGATAGTTGGAACATTCTCCAAATGATGTTGTCTACAAAAATGTCCATAGACTTTACTGGTAAACTCTGAAAATATATAATTTTGAAATATTTTCAAACAGTATTGAATTATTTGGAAAGCTTATTAAATTGAGGCCTTCGGTTTTGATTTAATAAACTTTGCAAATGATTCAATGCTGTTAAAAAAACTTTGCAAATGACTTGTCTACAACATTTCCCATAGACTTTAATAGTGACCTCTAAAGATAAATAAATTGTTTTTTTTTCAAAAACTAAAGTTTTTAATATAATCAACTTTCCAAACGATTTAACACTGCTAAAAAAAATATCCAAATGATTTATCTACAAACATTTCCATATACTATAATAGTTACTTCTTTCGTTAAATAATTTGGAACGTTTGTCTAACAGTATTCAGTCATTTGGAAAGCTTACTCAATTAAGACCTAAATCGCAAAAATGGCCAACCTGTGACTACAGCCAAAATGTAGATTACGTTCTGTGGTGTGAGGTTGCGGCAAACTATGAATGAAATTCTTGAAGTGTCCAGATGATTTAACCACATGTCTGCCTTTAAACTAACTAGATCTGTGTCTAAGAAATTATCGAGTCATGCATCAAGGGGTTTTAAGCAATGTCTCTTCTTCTGTGAGATAGGTCAACAAATAACAGACATGATATTTTTAGACTTTGATTCTCAGTGACAAATATATTTTATAATTATCATTTAAATAAACTGCACTATGCTGAATATTGCAATGTCTATTGAACTGTATTTATACGGTACAATATTATTCATAGGTAAATGTTTTATCACACTATGTTTATTTGATGTTTTACTTAGTAGAATCCTTTGAGAAGTCTCTTATTTTACATTCATGTTGTGAGGGGCACACATATCACAATAAACATTATTATATATATTTTATCATATTAAATTGCAGGACAACTTAATCGGCATTACCTGAGTAGTGAATTTCCTGTGATTTGTGGCACAGATTCATGTACTATGTCCTGATATACCTTAATGGTACGCCCTTTTCATGATGTCACACAATATCATAATATCTTTCCATGATATCACAGTATGTCATAATATGCAGACACTTTGCACTGATTTTAAATTATGTGTAGCTATCTAAGTTTGAAAGAACATAATATACTCTCCCTCTATTCTTCACTCACTCTTGCTCAAGTAGTCGGAGATGGAATTCTGTGCAACTTGGTTGAACTTGATGAGCTTTCTAATTTCCACTATTGTATCTCTCGAGGGGGGGGGGGAAACACATAAATACATATCTTGACAGGGAGTCTTTCCTCCAATTAGTCTATTGTTTATGCATAATTATACTTATATAGAAGTTTTTTTTTTCGTTCTTTTTTTCATCTTATCTCCCTACCTGACCCCTAGCGAGATTTTTTTCAAAATGCTGAAATTCTATTTTACCTTAAAGGTACTGCTAGGCCAACATCTGATAATACCTGTTTGTTGCAAACACTTTATCTCAGAAGAATCAGAATATTTCTTATTTTTATTATTATTGACAATGTCTTGAATTGCTGTAAGACTTGAGACCTGAGTGTCTCGCTTCATAAAACAAATGGTTGGGACCTGCGAGTCTAAATGTGTAATTTACTACAATTTTTCTTTCAATAAAAAGAAAATAACACATTTTTACAAAAAAATTAAAAAAGTACCATATAGCTCTAAAATTCACAAACATATTGTAAACTCTTGAGACAATTTGTTACGACTGCATCCTCACTGCAAGATGCAAGTGAACTAGAGTTTATGAGGTTGCACTAATGCTGCCTGCCGAGCTCCTGAAAGTGTGATCCTTCAGATCACAAGAATCTTGATGATACTTCGGAGATTGCAATCACTTTTCAAGGTATGGTTACTTTGTATCCTACTAAGTCACTCTTGCATTGAAGCCATAATAAGCAATTATCTTGTGTTTCCAGACACCCCATGGATTTGATCTCTTCTAATTATATTTTTTTATCATTTGCTAATGATGTCCCAAAACATGCGCAACATTCTTATCCCATCTATTTACTATTTTAATATACATTTTATAGGGTGCTTTAACAGATTTATTTTTGTATTCATTAATATAACAAATCCCTGGAAGAGGAATTTTTTCATAATATATAATCTTTTGTTCAGCGAGCTAACATTTTTACACACTATCGTTTAGATTGTTTAGATTTTTGCTTTTGATTCATGCCTTTTCTTTATTTTTTACATCCTTCTGACCACTCGTAGCAGCTGTAACAACATTTGTGGCATTACCAGTAATTTGCAACTTATCAAACATGATTGAGCCTTGTTCTTTTGTATAAACGAAGAAACTCTGGTTAGCATTCACTAGAATTTGGAAATACTGTAAAGGAAACCAAGACTCTATTTGCATGCCAGACAATGAAACATAACACACGGTGTATACACGGCTTTGACATTGTAATTACTCGATGTTGTTTAGATTCCATTTATGGTCACTGGCTTTGACTGTGTTGAAATCAGCTGTATCAACATTTAATCAAAGCCTTATAGATTTTCACTGTATATTTTTATAACGTCAAAATGGAAATGTTTCTGCTAAAAAATACGTTCTGGTGATGAAAAGGTTTTCCCTGATATGTTGCAAAAATAATTAAAATTGTGTGGCATTAATGGTAGATGCTGTGAGCATTTTAGAAATATACACATATATATATATATATATATATATATATATATATGGTAAAAGCTCTGACGTAATTTTAAAAATGGTCAGATGGTATTTTCTGCTTACATATTCTCTTATATATAGGATATAAACAATTATAATATTTTTTGACTTGGAAAGAAAAAAAACAAGATAGAGAACAATAAAATAATACACCTGATTAACTCCGCTCCCAAGCTATTTCTTGTTTAAACATAGTTTGTATTAGAAACAAAGGCTGCACAGCTACCCCATAAACAAAAACTAAAACCGAAATTTTAAGTACTTAATAATTAATCCTGCTTAATGACACAATTTTGTTTTCCTTTTTTTCCCCATTATTTGCAAAACTATTGAAGAATAGAAAGTTTTAGAAATTATATGGTATTCCTCATCAATATTTTCAAATACAAACACAATTATTGTTATATAGGTTACATGTGACAAAAATAGACACTTGTTGTATCACCTGCAGTGCAAGCCGAGGCTATCTCATGCTAGCTCAGAACACCAACCCTCCTAAGGTTTTTTTTATGGCATCTCTAACAAGCATCCTCTAACAAGCACCTATACATATGTCATATGTGTGGCAGTAAACATGCAAATTCTTGGAACTGATGGCCAATTGCTATAGGTTGCAGACACTCAGTATTCATATTATTCTCATTTAGGTGCCCTGCTGTGGTTTCTAATACTCCCAATTACATTGTATTCAGTTTCTTCAGTATTTGATCTAGCTTTGACCATTCTGCTCTCTGTTAGAATGGGGGCAGAATGTAGAAACATGCTTATTTCTAAATAAACAGTGTTGGAGCAAAGAGTTAAGGTAAGTTGATGAGCTTTACGGGCTACATTTTGTTTTGCAGTGCAAAATTAAATGTAACACCATTGTATACATTGTTAGGAAGGAAATGATAAATCAGTGGCTATGTTCAATGAATGGTTAGTTTTTATTTGTTTCTGTTCCTGAAGTTTCTCTTAGTATAGTGACACCTACTTTTTGTCAGAGTATTTGTCTTTACTTGCTCCTGTAACACTGTACGCCGTGTATCTGCAGCTCAATGAGTTCTACTCAAAATTGAGTGACATTTTATAATAGTTAAGACAGATTGAAATGAAAGTAGCTGCTAACTCTTTGAGCACTGATAGATGTCCAAAACGTTCCACTGTCTATGAATATACAATTGAGCTCTTGCTTCACTCTTCCACACAGTCTATCTTATCAGTAATGGACTATGAATTTATGAAACTGATGAATAAAACAGCTTGCATTTGGAATGCAGCCAGTGCATCTGCGGAACTGTTTACTTTCTGATTATTTCTACAATTATGTTCTGATTTACACTTCCTTGTCATCTTTAGTTCACATTCCAAATTCTGGCATCTCTAGATGGAGAACTAAAGTGATTCCTGGTCATTTAATGAATGGGTGAAAAGTGCCCTCATTGAAGGACCACAGATCAATTTCTTCTTGTTACCAGGTCTTCTCGAGCCACTGGTTGATTTTTTTTTCCAGATACCAGGATTCGCACTCTAGCATTAGATCTAAACTGGTTAACTCATTAAACCAGACTCACCCTTCACTTTTCTTAACTGGAACATGACCACTTCTCCCACAATCTTCCACATAGTTTAAACAATATTCTCTTCCCAGTGACATCCAAATCCTTTGGCTTCCTTTATTACTTCCAGGGCTTTACTTTCTATCTTACACAACAAAACGTAGGTGGGTCGCACCGTCTTAATCTACAGATATCCACACCATCTTTGCAAACAAAATTAAAGGCTACTATTAGTCAGTGTTAAATTTGGCGGGAAAATTTCAATTTAGTTTTAGTCATACTCTTTTGTCGTTTTGTTTTTAGTTTTAGTCTAGTTTTAGTCGGCTAAATCTAAAAAGTTTTAGACGACTTGGCTAAAATTGTTAGTCAACAAAATTAACAATGCTGAAAATATATAGTATAAAGAAACAACGGGCAACACTCCTAGGATGCTGATAGGTGTAATTTTATTTGGAGGAAAGCCAGCTGACAAAACCTGATAATTTGACATTTCCCCATCAAATACACTTATACCTATAACCATCTTAGGAGAGTTAAAGAAAGAGGAGTTAAGGGCTGCGCTATTAATAGAGGAATAGTACCATAAAACTGCAACTACTTGGTTGAAGTATATAAACAGCAAGTGGTAAAACCTAAGTATAATAGTCTCTATGCAAGAATATTAAAAAAAATATTAGAAATATATGAAAATATAAAAAACAGAGTCAATGCAGATGTTCAGTAAAGATCAAAAATAGTAAAAAAAATGTTGAATAAAATCAAATAAAAACAGTCTCACTGATATATGGATAGGGTGTGTGTACAATCTTCAGGAGTTGATCCGTCCGGGTTGTAGATGATCCATATATGTGAAGATAAAAGAAAGCACAGAAAACTGCCAATAGTGAAATATTGTTGCTCCAAGATAAAAATAGGTAAAAAGGAGGATTTTTCACTCACATTTGTTGGAGCTAGTGCCAGCTCTGGGATGAAGGGCACTTAGTGGTATAATCCCCACTATGGGATATACTGGAGGGGTAGGTCCGTCCGTCCGGCTTGGGTTCCGTCGTTTTTCACAAGATATAAGAAACATCAAATAGTGCTCTCAGTTAGAAGTGCTTCTCAGTGACGTAATCTGGGTGCACAGCGCAGAGGTGGCTGAGCCGCGGGGACGGACCGGACCAATCTTTTACTATTTTTATTGTATCCCATATACACTATTATTATTCCTGGCATTTTTTATTCTAATTTTATACTGTATCCCGCTTCAAGAAATCCATAGGTGGGGATAATTCCACCAGCACTGTGAAATAGAGCAGTAATTTCTGCTCTTCTCTTGTGAGTACATTTTTTTTATTTTATTTTATTTTATTGTTCTTACTGAGAGCACTATTTGCTGTTTCTTATATCTTGTGAAAAACCTACCCCTACAGTATATCCCATAGTGGGGATTATACCACTAAGTGCCCTTCATCCCAGAGCTGGCACTAGCTCCAACAAATGTGAGTGAAAAATCCTCCTTTTTACCTATTTTTATCTTGGAGCAACAATATTTCACTATTGGCAGTTTTCTGTGCTTTTTTTTATCTTCACATATACGGATCATCTACAACCCGGATGGATCAACTCCCGAGGATTGTACACACACCCTATCCATATATCAGTGAGACTGATTTTATTTGATTTTATTCAACATTTTTTACTATTTTTGATCTTTACTGAACATCTGGATGGACTCTGTTTTTTATATTTTTATATATTTCTAATATTTTTTTATATTATTGCATAGAGACTATTATACCTAGGTTTTACCACTTGCTGTTTATATACTTCAACCAAGTAGCGCAGCCCTTAACTCCTCTTTCTTTTTCCTATTGTACAAAGGGTCTTGAGGGATTCCCTTTTTTAGGGTTGCTGCTTCTATCTCTGTAATTAAGCGCAGACTCTTCTCCTCTGTTTTTACGATCTCAGGAGTGTTGTCTTTTATATCTTTATGCTTGTTGTTTATGGTTTTGCAGTGTTTGTATCTACAGAGCACCTCATGACTAGATAGGTGGGCAAACATAGCGGAACCTAGGTACAGAATATTCTCATTCTATAAATATCTGTCTGGCTATTTCTGCCGTCAAAGGCAAGTGCAACTATTGTGAATGTGGTCACTGGTTTTCAGTTTACTATAATGTATTACTTTAAGGTGCTCCACATGGGCTTGTAGACCATATAGATCATATTGATTTCAGCTGAACTCCACAGTTTATCTTGAACTTAATATTGAATTTGGCAGAATAGGTGGAATTGAAGGATCTGCTAAAATCCTTAACCTGGCAAATGAAAAATAAAATGCAGAGTTTAGACCCTGAATTTCGTTAGGGCATTCTATGCTGTCCTACATAAAGAGGGCTTTGAAGCCTGTAAGGTGGCATAGAACGCCATGCATATTTGGTGTGTGTAAAGTTAGATCCCTGCTCACACCACTAACTCCATGTATCAATGGCTACCTGGGGCTCCTCTTAATGTGCTGGGGCCAATTTTAGTGGCCCCAGGCTTTTTCATGAGCTGCTTGCAGCGCTGGAAACCAGCACTGCAAGTGGCTCTTTAAATAGGTATTCAAATGACCCCTAACAGATTGCAGTGTGAGCAGGATTAAATCAATAGATACCTGTGGCTTCTGTAAGTCAGTTGGGGCCATTTTTAGTCTGACTGAAAAGCTTAATAACTCATTAATAAAAAAAAAATGCATCTGATCGATACAAAAACATGCGTTTTGTGGGGTGCTAGACTTTGCTAGGTGCCCAGCACCAATCTATATATAATAGGCTGGGAAGTAAGATAATTCAGAATTACACAAAGTGTGATTATTAAAATAGCCAGTAGATGGTGGCAATATCTACCCATTTAAAATATAAGAATTGATATTAGCAGTGAGTTATCTTAGGGTAAAGGTTGGGGATAGTGGTGGTATTGGGGTGGAGTTAGGGATAAGAATAGGGTAGGGTTACACTTAGTGTTGGGGTAGGGTTAGGGATAGCTTTAGGTTATGGCTAGAGTCAAAGTTAATGTTGGGTATGGGTTAATTTTTTTTAAGGTTAAAGACTGTATAGTGTCGAAGTGAAGGGTAAGATTAGGGCATACATTTAGAGTTAGTGTAAGCATTGGGTAAGGGGTATGGTTGGTATAGCGTTAATGTTGGGTGTTGGGATAAGGTTTGGACTAACTATCAAAATGTATTTAGATCCTAATCATATTAGGTATGTAACAATCAGGACTGATATTTGAATCTATTTTGAGCTCTTTTGTAATTAGTTGCACTGGATGTGTAAAAATATGCAAAAATTAAAAAGAAAATCATATGTGTGGGGGCACTTGAAGAGAAACCCTTAAATTACTGTTAAACAAACCTATAGCTCAAATTCAAGGTTTTGCTTTGGTTTAGAACATGAACTATGAAATCTAGTATGCACTTGTTCTATGTATTGCCAGCAAAAATCATGTTTAGCTGCTATTCTTGCAGTATGTTAGGAACACTTTAAAAAATAGAAAAAAAATATTTCTATTAATTTCTTATGACTAAAGCTAGTTAAGATGGGGTGGACCAGGTAGATATGATGTACGTCCATGATCAGGGAAGTGCACGTCCACATAAATGTACCAATTATAGATACGTTGGAGAATAACAGTCATCTAAATGAATAGGCTGATAAACAAAAATCAAAACAAAATGTAGTTGAAAGACAGGTGTTGATAAGAAGTCCTGAGCATGGACAAGTTACATAAGTTAGTTAGAAAATCAAATTACTGGTGCTAGGTCACTTAAACTGTCCACGGATGTATGATGAAAGCACAACCATTTAAGTGTGTTTTTTTCACATGTGCAGTCTTAGTGCCAAGGCAGGTTACAGGGTTTAATGCATTACCTATGCAATCGGCATGAAAAAGTCTATGTGCCATATAGAACAATTGAGGTCATTAATGACCATGTACCTTGCAGTTCAATATGAGAATTCAAGGGCTTGTCACAGGCCTGATATTTATTCAATTGTATATAATGCAATTCAGAAATAAATAACACAATCTTATATCAATATTTCACAGAGAAAACAGAAATACACAATAAAGGGCATGTGGTTTGAACAAGGTAATACGTTTTGTGCATGTTTAATTCCAAAGCAAAACAAGCAGGTACAAGAAAAACCAAAAAGAAAATGAAAATGTGTTTTATTTTACTTAACATGTATTCTTGAAGTGGTAATTTTAAAAATGCAAATGTTTTGTTATAGAACAAATAAAAAAAGAAAAGAAATATGATGCAGTATATAAAATTAAAATTTAATGTTTGTGATTTGTGGACTAGCGTTCAATACAATGTAGAGAACAAATTGAACACTAATAATACAAGGATAGCAATCCCACAGATGTGTTCCTCCCAAAGAATCATCATTATCTCGGAATGATAACTGGTGAACTGGGAAAATTAAAGATTATATATATATATAAAAAAAAAATCTCAGAGCTTCAATACTTACAGTAAAAGTTGGTGAGCTCACTCATTTGCTATGTCTCACAACTGTGGTCAGTATAAACGACATGGAAGGTTGTCTTACTACATCATGATTCCCACTGGTCCTACTATTTCACTTCTTCTCAGAGTAGGTTTGAAGGATCCATCCACAGGAATGCAGTTTAGCATAAAGCATTAAAAACATATAGAAAATATGCAAATACAAATTGATATTTGATAATAACAGTGTCTAAGATCATTTCTGGAAAACATCCAAAGTATTAAGAAAAATTATGGACCAAGTCCATAAAACTACTTCATCAGGTGGAGACTTGCGACTGTTTGAAACTTTTGATGTCAAGTCATATCACAAGTTAAACAAAACTATTGAAGTATAGGTCAGCCCTAAACGATTTTGCCTAGCTTCGCTTCCAGCTCTTTAATATGATTATTTATTCTTTACCTTAACAATGCATCTCTTCCATTAAGAATTAATAAACGTTGACAGAGCATACATATTTTTCCAGTATAAATTAAATAAGGAAAGGAAGTATTATTATTAAAGATCTTGATGAAGCTCACTGATATACTCTAATTTATGCAAATACATACACTTGGCTCATATTTTCACAGTTTTACTCCAAGGACCAAGATTTGTGATCTTTATGGTGTGAATTTACATTCAGATTGGAAATCTTAACTTTGTTAATCAAACTAAATTGTATTTCATTAAATCAATAAACAGTATCCAGGTTAACACACTGTGAGAAACGATTAAAAACATGCAGCAAAGGAACGGCCTGTGGTGGGGACATAAAGGTTTATTCACTAAACATGAAAGACAGAAAAGTCAACAGCAAAAGCTAATTCTCATATTTACTAAAGTTAAATACAGTTGGAATTCATTTGGTCAGAAATCTGCAGCAAACGTCAGGATGCTTCTTTGTCCAGATTAAAATCAGTGCAAATTATAGGATTCAGAAGGTTCACAAAGGACTGAATTTACTAAAATTCTGAACTAAATGCATCAGGCAGGATTAACATTTACAAATTGCCGTTCACTTGCTTTTGATGATTTTAAGTACTGTTTGCCCATTGAAAGCACTTGCGGTCAGTGGGTAAATTGTTAAATAACAGCGCTGTCAGGTTTAATTATGTGACAGCTGGTCAGGACTGGCTGTCCAGTTACCACATTAAAAAAGTTTAAATAAATTGTAAAAATTTAAATAAAAAAGCAAATGGGGGGGTCAATAGGATCCCCATATTCCTTAAAGGAAGGGGCTGATTAGGAAATAGGAATGTGTGGAGGCATGAGGTCTACCCCATGAATATTATATTTAGGGCCCCACCCACTGCCAATGGGTGTGTTGGTGGAATCTGGGGATATGACATTAGAATGTCACTGTCCCCCCCATTACTTATTGTAAAGTCCCCCACTTGATGCCAAGGTCGAGAGGAACTATGAAATGGAGCACTTCTAGTTTTCATCATTAGGCAGCTTTGCCCCTACCTGCTGCGTGGAAGTTTCAAAAAGCACTACTTGTGGTCACAGATGATCCACTATTTAATAGGACCAATTTTCATGGCATGGAGCCTTTCTAGTTTAAAACATGAAGCCGATATGCCCCACCTAATGCTTAATTTGTAGGTGCACAGGAAGGTTTGAAATCTCCTTTATAGTAATATAGGGGTCTTATTGATCCTCATAGACGTTTTATTAAATCAATAGTTTTTAAGGTTTTTAATTTGGCAGCTGGCAAACAAGTGCCACATAATTAACCCTTGTATATTTTTTGCCCATTTGTCTGCTGACTGCTAGTGTTACCACAAGGTAAAAAGTTTGGATTTTATAAAATCCAGACCAGGATTTGTAACATTTAGGTCTGGATTTCAGGCACTGTTCAGTCAGGCTAAAATCAGGACCAAATTCATTCCTGATTGGGCTCTGAATTGCAAATTCTGGACATTGCTGAATAGCATGAACAGTGTCCGGATTTTGGAGTCTGAATGTTCTGTATGGAGCCAGATGGTTTTGCTCCATTCAGTATGGGGCCATTCGGACTTCAGTGAAAAACACCTATAGATTACTTAACATGTTTCATGCAGAGTGATGCACGTAATCACTGAAATAAATGATCTCTTCATCATAAAATCATGTTGATTCCTAAGTAAAGACATTGATGTTTAAAATGAATTCCTGAATATTATCCCTTAACAGCCCTACAAATAATTCCCAACCACAGATGTTTACTGCACAGTTCTATTCTACAGATCTTTTTTTTAATATGGGCAATATATCAGTTTTGCAACAATTCATTGGTACAATTCCTGAATAAGAAGAGCCCCAAAAGATTAAAAACAGTGGTTTGTGTTTTTCTACACTAACTTTGAGAAGTACATTTGAGTGAATACCATATGGCCCTGGAGTTTTATATTTATCGAAATGTGTGTATCTCTAGTTGTGAATGTCTTTCCCTGTGTGGCTGATTTTCTGTGTGTGTGTGTGTATGTGTCTCCCTGCGTGAATACATACCTGTGTGTACATTTATATATGAGACTGCTTCTGTGTGTTACTGTTTCTTCTGCTGTGTGTAGTTCACTGAATGTGTCACAACAAATGGGTGAGGGATTATGGGAGCAGAAATGCAATCTAATAACAGACAGGAGAAGCGGCGTGGTTGCAATTTGGGGGCTCTATAGCATTCTATGAAGACACAATGCAGAGGGAATGTGACTATGCAAGTGGGGAAATGTGGGGCCAATGTGGACACATAAGACAACATTAGGACAAATTAGGAGAAATATGACAACATAAGGGATACAACATGATAAGTATTAATATAAAAATATGTGGTAACAAACATTGGGGCAGTATGAAAAAACACTATGTACGGGAAACACTACATATGGCCAATATAAATAAATATATATGGTGCAATATAGGTAATAGTAGCATGATAACATGGGTGGAAATTTACATGGTGCAACATGACAAAACAATGATGAATATGTAGCAGGTAATATGCATGAGACAATAAGACAGCAAATTTGTCAAATCTTGTGTTTTTGAGTGTATATGTATGTATGAAAATTTCTACTTATAAATTAGAAATGTGATTAGTTAGTTAACATCTAAAACCAAGAACTGAAAATATTAAAATGAATTCAAAGAATCAGAATATGTGTCCACTGGATAAAATGAGATAAAAATAGTATATTAAGTAATTTAGATAGTTTAGGTGATTGAGAGCTTAAGGAAAAAAGTACAATTTAAAACATATCATATGGGTGTCCTGCCAGCGTGCTGAGAGGTTGCATGGAGTGATTGCTCCCGTTACACCACGCCCATATCACCGATTAATAGACCCAAATCATCCGCAAACCATGCAGTCAAGCAGCATCTGATTAGGTAACCCACGGGGCACCATCGATACAGCTGACAATCATGGACCCGGTCCGTCAAAGTGCTAAGAAGGATCGCCTCAAACTGCTGCAAGATGGTGACTATCATGCGGCACACTCACCAACATCGGAGAGCCCATCGGAGACTGATTCTCTGGTGTTCCCATCTCAAGACACTCCAGTCACCAACAAGAGTCTGCACACAATGCTCCTCAGCCTCCAAACGACCCTGCATGGATGATTTCCAGAAATTAGCAACGGACCTCCACAAAGAAATGGCGGACCTGGGAGGATGAACCTGCCATCTGGAAAACAAGGCCGAAGAACTATGCGTGGCTCATAACAAGGTCGCAGACAGGCAGCTAAAACTGGAAGAGGACCATGCTGCTCTGAAGCATAAAGTGGCAGACATCGAAGATGGTGCACGACGCAACAGCATACATTTTCGGGGCATCGCTGATTCAATCTCCAATGACGAGCTGCCCAAATACCTCCTAGCCCTTTGCAAAGTATTGGTCCCTCACTTGGATGACACCGCTTGGGCCTTCGACCGTGTGCACCGCTTGCTGAGACCGCAAAATTTCACTGCGGATACTCCACATGACACAATAGCCCGCTTCCATTATTTTAACTCCATGAATCAACTTCTCAAAGCTGCACAGAAGATTCCCTGCTTACCTGGACTGTATTGGGATGAGGGATAAGCTTCCCTCTTCCACTTTGGTAAAAGCTTCCTCCAACAGCCTGTCCCACTGGGAATCATTTTGTAAAATATTGATCCGATGGTACCTAGTTCCATCTCGACTAGCCCAAATACACCCTCTGCCTCCCAGTTGTGTTGGAGATGCAATAAGACCCCAGGTACCATTAACCACATCTTTTGGGTTTGCCCCATATTGACAAAATTGTGGAAGCAGGTAGAAAGAGTCATCTATAATGTGACTTCAGTTGAGGTTCCCTTTTGTCCAGAATGTTTTTTGTTGCACATAGCTCCTGCACTTCATCTATCTCCTTACAAAGTAGTAATCACGCACCTGTTGCTGGCTACTAAAGTCAGCATTGCAAGCCATTGGAAAGACCCCAAGCCCCCATCACTGCAGGAGGTTCTGCAATGGGTAGAAGTTTAAATGAGAGCATGGCATATAGGTTAAATGGGAAAACCAAAACGTATAATAAAAACTAGATTAGCTGGACATCTCGACCAAAAACACTTTTTAACTTATAGGTTAGGCACTGAAGTCCAGTACTCTGGACCCTGGAGCCTATGTATCTGTATACCTTGCCTGAGGTCACACAGGGTACCCCCTCCCCTCCAACATAATAACTCCTTAACTGCCTCGTTGGTCCAAGGTTCGAAGACATCAAACTATCATAACCAAGGGCACATAACCCCCTGTTATATCTCCCTCACCTTTTTTAGTTATTCTTCCCACTTTTTTTCTAAGCATGTCGAAACAAGTAAGGTTCCTTATTGGTTATAGTCCATGTCACAACATGCCAGTTCACTGCTTCTCCTAATAAGGGACAAGTGTCCAATTTGCCTGGACTACAACACCACACCCTGAAATGTCATAGGCAACTTCCTGAGTATGACAAACCAGCTGTATCTTCACCAATGCATTCCCAGGAACAATTAAATGTAAGCAGATAGAATAGGGAGGGCCAAAGCTCTCATGTTCACTACCTACTGTATTACAAGTTGATTATGTGTCTGGCATGATTAATGAACCTATTCTTCTTCTTTCTGTATTCATTAGTCATATTCTATGTTTTTACATTATATGGCTGTTAATGTCAGCTAGAAGTCTCATGTACACTGCGTACAGTTTTCATGGAATGTAAAGTGTGATTATGTATGTATAATGAACTCATCTTCCCTTCTGTAACAAATGTCATAGATTCCTGTTTTTCTCAACCTTTTTGAAAAATTACAATAAAATCGATTGTGACAAAACCCCTGTTTTGTGTACACCAATGCCCCTTTTTCGCATGTTGTCCGAGCATTTGTCTCTGATCACCTTTTATTTTGTTTACCGACCAATTCAACGAACAACGACCACCCTCCTGGCTTGTTAACTTGAAACAAACCACAAGAATGCAGTGTTCTCTTTTTGTGGCCGCCGTTCATATAGTCAGAACGCCAAATGTTGAAGAAAACGGCGTCCATCTTGTTGCACGAAAGCAGGCAGCGGGACTTGGTCGTCGAGTGCATGGAACTCTAAGGCAGTTACTCAACACCCACACCCTGGTCAAAACCCACGAACGCCTGCTTATAGCTGCGGCAAGCTAGGAGAACCTAGTTTGACGGTTTGTTCGGCAGAAAACTACCGAACCATTAAAATACACTGAGCCAGGAGAGGCATTCACCTTTTCGTTGATTTCTCTACTTTCTGTTCGTATGAAAACATACAAACTAATACTGAACAGACTTATTTCGAACGGTCAGTGAAATCTTTAACCCCATGGCGCTGTTCGTATATATTGAGCGCTCAGATCCAAGCTATCTGGGGATATGTTGAATATGGGGGTTCAGTTATGTAAAAGATGAGTTATGTATTTTAACATGTTTTGTAAAAAGTATAACTTGGAAATGCTTTCTTTACCTGGAGATAATTAAGTTTACTACGGCCACTTAACCTGTGGGAGTGTTTTACATTGTACTGTATGTTGATTGGTTACTGTAAATTGTGTCCCAGTCCTCCACAAGGTCCATCTGGGAGTATCCCTTGGTAGAGGACCTGCATAAAAGGCCAAGCTGTGGCCACCATTAAACAGATCGTTTTACCCATTCATGAAGTCTTTGCTCATGTTTGGGGGATTGGGAGCTATAATTTACTACACATTCTGCTACACTTGGATTTCGGAAGATTCTGCAAGGATATTCCTCAGCTAGAGTATAGGGGATCCGTTACAACGATATATTGGGGGAAAAAAACATATATAATAGTTATGTGTATTTGCAAATAATATGTGTAACTGATGGTATTATATGTTATTGTATATTTGTCTGTTTAAGCCTAATGTTTGTGCAAACTGTTTCTTTTATTTCAATCTTCACCAAAAAACTTTGGTAGCCACTTGGCAAGAAGGTGTGTTGTATTATGTAAATTTTTTTTTTTTGTCAATCTCTTTTTTATTGAGGCATAAAGTTATATAGGGTACAGAATAGAAAAAAGGGAGACGATAAAGTGTTGTAAATCACGGGTATAATACAGTGCAATTCACATCATCCCTGAGTATCACATAACCTCATTTTATATTATGGTTGTATAATCATGAAAATAACAGGCTGTTAAACATTGTAGTTAGATCATAACTTGCTAGCGTGAGTAGCCTATGAAAAGTGAAACTTGAATATGGTTTAACATGCTATCCTAACCACAGGTTGAGTTAGGTCATGCTGCGTGTGCCGTAGTGTGGGTTGGCTAGGTCAGACTATTACAGATCTCTTATCGCTTATATAATATAACACAGTATGTCAGTGTAATTAGGCGTAAGGAGGCAGTTAGACCTAGCTATGACTAAACGCAAATACACACACACACATGAGAAATAGTTACGGGCGTAAGATAGTAGAATTGCGAGACCAACATGGGCAATATAGAAATGAAGACTAAAGTAAAGATAAGAAACAAATAGTAAACGAACATGGGAGGTAGACAGCATGAAATCATGGTCATATAACTGGCTGGTACCCTGGATACACTGGGTCTGGAGAGAGTTCGTGTGTGGCGTTTAGCCTATGCCACTTAGAGTCCAAGTATAGTGAGGGCGCCTGAGAGCAGTCTCGGTTTCCCTCATCTGCTCACTCCGTGCGCGTTTCTGCGGCATGTGTGTCTCTGCTCCCCGGGTTGCAGCGTTCCCTCTGGGCTTCCTGGGTGTCCGTCGCCCAGGCGCCATGTTTCTGGCCTTAGCAGGGGCTCGTGCCACATGTCCATTGACCCCATCAACAGGGTCGTGGGCCCAAAGGTCCGCCGGAGTGTGGCTGTCCCCTTGGGTGTATGGGTGGCGTGGAAGGATTTCCTCCGGATGAACCCCCAGCTCGGAAGAAGTGTGCATGGGCCTGTCGATGGCATGGTCTCCCCATGCGGTGCGGTGCGTTGAACGGGTAGCCCGGGATTTGCACAGGAGTGTGCCCGGGGAAGCCTCTTTCTCAGCTCCTAGTCGGCTTTTGGGTTTAGACACGGCCCGTGTGGGTAGCTTCAGCCGCCTCCCATGCCTGCTTGCGATGCGTTGTCTTCTCAGCTTTATCAGTGGGAGCTTTGGGCGGTAAGTAGAGTTCGCCGGGTGAGTTTTATGTTTTGCCCCTGTTGTTGGCGGTTGTTGTCGCTTCAGCCCATGGACTCCACGTGTCCGTTGGCTGTGGCTCACCTTGGGCATCGCCTGAGCTCGCGGTAGTGCCGGCTCTGTGTGGGTGAGTGTCAGCTGCAGTACAGGGGTGTTAGTGCCTGCCCGTTGCTCCCTGGACGCCAGCTTCGCCCAGAACTTGTCGAACAGTTCGTCCAGTTTGGCCTCCAGCTCCGCATTCTGTGAGGGCCAGGTACCGGTTCATGTTACTCCTCAGCTCGCCATGAGTCTCAGCGGTTGTGGGTAGGTTGTCGCTTTGCATTGGACCGGGATAACCCCCGCCGGTCCTGGGGGGGGAGCAGGGCATCTGTTGGGCCGTACCTCCAGTGTCTGGGCGAGGAGAGCGGCCGCCTCTCCCCGGTCCCATCCCCCGCAGGCCGCGGCTGTCCATTCTGGGTGTCTGATCCGTCGGGCACTCAATTAGGGTTTCCAAGTTTGTTGCCGGGTCACCCCTGTTGTAGGTAGCCGATCTCGGGTGCTTTAGGCTTCGATTCTGTGGGTTTTTAGCCCGAAATTGGCAAACACAGCGGGAGCCCAGCTTTTCTGCGACTTCTCAGTTTGCTGGCTTAGCCCCGCCCCCCGTATTATGTAAATTTGATCCCAAATTATATGTTCTAGAGATAACGTATAGAAATTAGTTTTAAATGAAGAATTAAAGGAGTCTAGGGCGTATACATTATGTTTACTTATCCCCTATATTGAATCGCTTTTAATCTAGAAATCCATACAAATGTATGTAGTCCTGTCCTTGAAATGAGTGTCACCACTGTGCTTCACTTTCAGTCATTGTAAATCTGTGATATACTTTTAAAGGCATTGTATGAATGAAAAAAGTTATTACAGGTTCTAGATGATTTTCAAAGTTTTCATTGTTGTAGTTTCCAGAGATGTGGTGGCTGCCCTTAAAACTGTGCAAGTACCCCGCAGTGACATAACAACACTTGGTCTGCTGTTTCCAATAAATTCTCTTTAGTTTGAAAGAAGCTGACTAATCTGTGATCACATTCATATGTTAATTATATATGTATACACAGTATGTATACTATTCTTGTATACACTCACCTTTCCAATAAAACATTGTATATGCCAGATTATCCATTATAAGTGTATAGAAAATGATCATCGTAGTAGCACATCAGCCTAGAAACATATGTAAGTCATACACAATGAACATTCTCCAAGTTCACATAAACACATAATACATACATTAATTCACATTTCTATACATAAAACATACACAAACAGAAACCATATAATCATTCAGAACATACTCACCATTTAATTATAAATCACAATACTTACAATAATGACATTATATACATATTGCTTTACTTATCAGCACAGTATTTATTCTATATTATTTATTGCACTCTTAGTTTACATATAATTTAAGCAACACATACTTTATATGTGAAACAAACAGAAAAGATATAACATATCTACGTAATCTTTCACTGAATGAAAATCACATAAAAAAGAATAAAGACCTAGTAGAAGAGATCAGTCACGCCACCTTCAGGCTCTAACTGAGAACACAACAGCTCTGTTGTCACAGGCAGGACCCTCGTTTAACCCCTTAAGGACACATGACCAGATACTTCCATTTAAAAATGTATTTTATATGGGTGATCAATACATTTTTTATCTCTATGTGTGCTTGCTTTATTCCAAGGGGTATTTGTGCTCTTCACTAGACAATCCCGAATACATTGGTGTATGGATGTAATGTATAAGAGCTAACTGAATGTCAGAGAAGCAGTAAAATGCAATGAGAACACTTAACAAAAGATTTTTAGCTAGCTAGACATACCTGGTGGCTGTGACATTTGTGAGCTACAGTGTATAATTGTGCAAAGAACCTCACTATATCTTCAGCAATGCAATCATTGTATAGTACATAAGTCATTTTTGTTAACTTTCCTTCAGAGCAGGTCTAACCATAAGGTGACCCTTGGTGGCCACCTAGGAACCATAGGTTAGTCAGGGACCACAGAAAGCATGGATTTGCATTGCCCCACTCACCATCCCTATTTGAAGAATGAAGAGGGAGGCCAACTGGAAAGCTGCCTAGGGCACTGTGGAATCTTAATCTTTCTCTCCTTCCCTTCCAAGCCATGACTGACAATACCTGTTCTCAATACCGTGTTCATAAAATTGTTCTCATAAAAATGTCTGGCCAAGAGAGAAGTTGTTGTTAATCTATGTTTTCTATTTCAGTGTAGGAAAGCTTTGCACTTCTTGCATTCCTCTAAAATCTACATTTCCCATGTTTTTAAGACCGCTTAAGATTAATTCACTGAATGACTCATGTGGTCAATAAATCACAAACATGCCACTTCAAAGTCAGGAAAAATAATGAGTGGTATGTGTTATGGAAAATTCTTCAGTAGTTATTTTTAAATAATTACATAATGATATGCATTAGGAAAAATCAAAAAAGTTTTTTAATTCATTACAAAGGGAAGTTATGTTTCTTGATAAGAAAATATAGTTTTGAATTTGATTCAATATACATTTAAATACTAAATAACATTATGATTATATGTGTATGTGCATGTTTTCTTTTTTTATTTCAGCTAATAACAATTTTCTGTGTCAAATCCTCTCTGTATAACAAAGAAAGACAGCTATGTCATACAGTAACATTGCAAGAAATATCTAGGTATGTACTGAGTAATGTACACTACAACAAGGAAGCAAACATCAATCATTTTACAACTGAATGAATTGTGCATTTTTTTTCCAACAGGCGCACATGTATATACCCATATCCCATACCCGGATCACGTCAGCTCATTAAAGTGGTCTGGGTGCATAGTCCCAGATCCCTTAACTCTGCAAAGGTAATTATATAATTATAATAATAGTTACCTTTGAAGGCTAACCCCACCTCTAGTCGCTATCTACCAGACCCTCTGGGTCGTTAGGCGACTTTTGGTCGTGTGACACTGGACGTTCTCACGCTCTGCATGAGGACATTCAGCGTCATGTAAAACCCAATATGAAAGCATTCTACATGCTTTCCTATATGAGAAATACTAACGTGCAACAGTATACTGTACTATTGAGAAATACTAAAGCATATTAGGACTCCACCGCCAACGTCAGCAGCGGCGGAGCACGAAACAACTTTGATGGACTTCGACACTGGAATCAGGTAAGTAAAGGGGTTTTCAACCTCTTCTGCTCCACAGGGAGGAAGGGGGGGGGGGTGTGGGGGTACAATGGAGGGGGCTTTATTGGGAGCAATAGTGCCAGGAAAATGACTTTGTTTTCCTGGCACTATAGTTTCCATTAAATCACAGTGGGCTGTGACAATTCATTTTTACTTATATTGTACATGGAAATCAGGCTGATAGTGTCTTCCTAAAATATACCTTGATTTATCTTTATTCTTTTTTAATATCAAATAGTGAATCATTGCAAATAAATTTAGTCTAAGTCTCATTGCATTTATGTTACTTTACGTAAATATAACTTTTTATCTGCTATTTATGTTTTTGTTCCTGAAAGATCACTAAAGACGGAAGAATATGGAAAGTTTAACAGAGATAATGGATAAAATAAGCTTGATACTTGAGATGAACTGTCACAACGCTTTGAAAAAATAAACAACATCGTCCGATGATAGAGGTTAGCAATGCCAAATTCTTAACAGTGAATACATGAATAAGCCGTGCCTTGTTCTCAAAAATATAATTAATATAAAAGCACTCAATATATTTTAAATACATTATATTTCTTTGGTACAAATAGCATTAAACTTATATTTGCTTTATTATATCAGAATCACAGTTGATTGCATTAAAATCTTTTCTGCATATCTGGTGATTTTTGTTTAAAATAAAAATAGATGAATGATACAAATTTTATTGAAACAATGGATGCATACAACATTAGGACAAAGCAATTTTTAATATACATTGCTGTTGAGGAATACTTTTTAAAAAGTGAATTTAACATTTTTTTTAATTGTTTTATTCAATCATTACATTGCCATAACAGGTTAAACATCTCAACATTATGTTGACTTTATGACATGAAAATAAAACTGATCTGTTCTTTTTTCAGTCTTTCATTCTCTTTTTTTCTCTCTCCATTCTCAGATTGTCTGTCCAAAAATGCAAAAAATAATTCTGTCTCTTTCTCTCCATGCTGCTGGTGTTGCTCTCACATAGAGCCTTCCCGTTCTTCCCCTTATAGTCATTGCTTTTCCTTAGGCAAAAGGCAAGCAGGGGAGAAGCACATATGAGGGGTTCCCTGAAAATAGATGTATAGAGAACAGGCTACTTATCTCTGTGCAGAATTTACAGTGTTTTTTTATTTCTGACTTGAGAGTACGCTAGACATTCTGCTAATAGTGATGTCCCGAACGGTTTGCTGGCGAATAGTTCCTGGCGAACATAGCGTGTTCGCGTTCGCCACGGACGGCGAACAAATGCAATGTTCGGTCCGCCCCCTTTTTTTTTTTTTTGTGGCCAAATTTACTAATACTAAGTAAAAATCACTTAGTATTAGTAAATTGTGCCCCTACTCGCAATACTGCGAGTAGGGGCATGTCTATTAAACAGTGAGCAGCCTGTGGATAAAAACAACTTACCATTCGATGTTTTTGTTCTTCTAAAATCTTCTTTTTTCAGCCCCTAAAAAGGCCAAATAAAAAACCATAATAACCGACGCAATAAAAAAAAAAAAAAAACGAGCGCAAAAAATATAAATCCCATGGAGGGCTCCGCGCAGACTGAGCTCTGCAGGGCGGGGGAAGGCTTATAAAGCCTTGCCACGTAATATAGATATCTCAGAAGATAGGGTTTTGGGATGTCTCTGAAATGCCTATAATGAAAGATAGAAAACGTAGTGCAATATTGTCAATGAGGTGAAATTAATACAAGGAAACACACATTTAATTATATTTTACAGGCGAAATTAATATAATGAAATATACATTTAATCATGTTTTATAAAAATATATATAAACAAGTGGGATGCTATGATAGGGAGCACCACTGTGTTGTATAAATAAGAATTAGACTTGATTAATTTATATGAATTATGAGATGTAATTCGTTAGTGCATTATACTGTTTAGTAACAAGTTTTTTATTTAGATGTATTGGCGTTTTTCTTCTGGCGACCAGAGGGGGAGATGATGAGTTTTCTCACATCCTCACCCCTTGGAACGCACGTCCGTTTTCACTGGAACGCAAGCGCATCACGTGCATGAACGCGGAAGTCATCCTAAACAGCCGTCGGAAGTTTCATTACACCGGTAATTTGCCACAGATGGAAGGAATTCCTCGAGCAAATGAAAGAAGCTAGAAGGTGAAGACGCCCATCGATTACTCCAATGAACTTTAAGGTTTAGCCCTATTTAAAGCAGTATGTTTGAAACTGTTTGTTAGATTGATTTTTTGATGCATGAATCTTAATCATTGTTTTACTATTTGGTCCCTGAGGAAGTTCTTGCATAAGAACGAAACGCGTAGGACCTGTGGACTTTCCATTTTATTCTATTTTTTTATTCTCATATTGAATCAATTTGCTATTTTGTATTGTATTTTATTCATCAATTAAAACCGTTTTTGGGAGCTGTTTGGTGAGGCTGGATACTTGCTCTGTCCTAGCAACCGGGCACCCTGCGGCCATTATCTAAGGAGGCTTTCTATTCCAACCCCCATCTTTACTGTGGAGAGGCACCTTTGATATGCTCTAAAAACGCTTGGAATTTGTGAGTGTATTGTCACACCTTACAACTTGATTTGGTTTCAAACAATATTGCACTACGTTTTCTATCTTTCATTATAGGCATTTCAGCGACATCCCAAAACCCTATCTTCTGAGATATCTATATTATATGGTTACCAACTGGGAGGCAACCGTGGGATGCTGTTTGTACCTATAAGTTAAGTTATTTTAATATATTTGTGTTTGCATTTACCTTAATTTTGGTGGTTTGCAATTGTTCTTTTTATACTATTTTATAAAGCCTTGCCACGCCCTGCAATTAGGCCAAGAACACTCTGATTGGCTGGTTTAAGCCAATGGGAAAATTGAACTTTCCCACGCTGTGTAAAATGACACAGAGCACTGTGATTGGATGGATTTCAAGCCATCCAATCACAGTGCTCTGTGTCATTTTACACAGCGTGGGAAAGTTCTTTGGAATTTTCCCACGCTGTGTAAAATGACAAAGAGCACTCTGATTGGCTTAAACCAGCCAATCAGTGTGTTCTTAGCCTAGTTGCAGGGTGTGGCAAGGCTTTATAAGCCTTCCCCCGCCCTGCAGAGCTCAGTCTGTGCAGAGCCCTCCATGGGTGAAGATGGATTTTTTTTTTTATTGCGTCGGTTATTATGGTTTTTTATTTGGCCTTTTTTGGGGCTGAAAAAAGAAGATTTTAGAAGAAAGAAAACATTGAATGGTAAGTTGTTTTTATCTAATTTTTTTTACAGGTTTTTCGTTAAAGGTCCCCCCTCATTATTTTTATTTTGAGGGGGTAGGTAGGGGGATATTTTTTTTTGGGGGGGAGGGGTGACTAGGGTCCCCCCCTTTGTATTTAGGGCCCCCACCCACCGCTCAGGGGTGTTATTGTTATTTTTAGGGCCCGCACCCACCGCTCAGGGGTGGGGGCCGAGGGGGGGGGACAATAGGTCCCCCCTTATTGTTAATTTTAGGGCCCCCACCCACTGCTCAGGGGTGAGGCTGGGGGGGACAGTAGGTCCCCCCTTATTGTTAATTTTAGGGCCCCCACCCACCAGACTCCTCTCTCTGCGTTGCCTCTCTCTGCGTTATTATAAGGTGTGTTAAGTAGTACTATTCCTATCAGTTTAATTCCTGTTACGTCCCCTATCAGGGGACGTGTATATGGCATCGATTTTAGGAACCGGGAGATGGAAAAAGATGCTTGGTCGGTCCTCCTACTTCAAATTTGGGGCACTGCGCGTGTAATCTAATGTGCCACCAGATAGGAGTGGTGTGTTAAGTAGTACTATTCTTATCAGTTTAATCCCTGTTACGTCCCTTATCAGGGGATGTGTATATGGCATCGATTTTAGGAACCGGGAGATGGAAAAAGATGCTTGGTTGGTCCTCCTACTTCAAATTTGGGGCACTGCACGTGTAATCTAATGTGCCACCAGATAGGAGTAGTACTATTCTTATCAGTTTAATCCCTGTTACGTCCCCCTCATCAGGCCTTTTTTAGTCGAATGTATCACCCACTGTCAGTCCCTTCGGGATCCATCCCTCATTCATCTTAATAAAGGTGAGGTAATCTAGACTTTTTTGACCTAGGCGACTTCTCTTCTCAGTGACAATACCTCCTGCTGCACTGAAGGTCCTTTCTGACAGGACACTTGAAGCGGGGCAGGCCAGAAGTTCTATCGCAAATTGGGATAGCTCAGGCCACAGGTCAAGCCTGCACACCCAGTAGTCAAGGGGTTCATCGCTCCTCAGAGTGTCGATATCTGCAGTTAAGGCGAGGTAGTCTGCTACCTGTCGGTTGATTCGTTCTCTGAGGGTGGACCCCGAAGGGCTGTGGTGATGCGTAGGACTTAAAAAGCTCTGCATGTCCTCCATCAACAACACGTCTGTAAAGCATCCTGTCCTTGCCGGTGTGGTCGTGGGAGGAGGAGGATTACTTTCACCTCTTCCCCTGTTAGATTCCCGTTGTGCTGTGACATCACCCTTATACACTGTGTAAAGCATACTTTTTAATTTATTTTGGAACTGCTGCATCCTTTCCGACTTGCGGTAATTCGGTAACATTTCAGGCACTTTCTGCTTATACCGGGGGTCTAATAGCATGGACACCCAGTACAGGTCGTTCTCCTTCAGCCTTTTTATACAAGGGTCCCTCAACAGGCACGACAGCATGAAAGACCCCATTTGCACAAGGTTGGATGCCGAGCTACTCATGTCACGTTCCTCGTCCTCAGTGATCTCACTGAAGGTATGTTCTTCCCCCCAGCCACGTACAACACCACGGGTACCACATAGGTGACAACGAGCACCCTTGGCTGCCTGTTGTGGTTGGTCTTCCTCCTCCTCCTCAAAGCCAAATTCCTCCTCTGACTCCTCTCCCTCACAATCCTCTTCCAGCATTGCCGCAGGTCCAGCAAGCGATGCTGATAAGGCTGTTTCTGGTGGTGATGGTTACCACAACTCTTCCTCTTCCTCTTCACGCTCATCTACGGCCTGATCCAGCACTCTTTGCAGGGCACGCTCCAGGAAGAAAACAAATGGTATGATGTTGCTGATGGTGCCTTCGGTGCGACTGGCTAGGTTTGTCACCTCCTCAAAAGGACGCATGCGCCTACAGGCATTGCGCATGAGTGTCCAGTAACAGGCAAAAAAATTCCCAGCTCTGCAGAGGCTGTCCTTGCACCCCGGTCATACAAATAGTCGTTAACGGCTTTTTCTTGTTGGAGCAGGCGGTCGAACATTAGGAGTGTTGAATTCCAACGTGTCTGGCTGTCGCAAATCAAGCGCCTCACTGGCATGTTGTTTCGCCGCTGGATATCTGAAAAGTGCGCCATGGCCGTGTAGGAACGCCTGAAATGGCCACACACCTTCCTGGCCTGCTTCAGGACGTCCTGTAAGCCTGGGTACTTATGCACAAAGCGTTGTATGATCAGATTACACACATGTGCCATGCACGGCACATGTGTCAATTTGCCCAAATTCAATGCCGCCAACACATTTCTTCCGTTGTCACAAACCACGTTGCCAATCTCCAGTTGGTGCGGAGTCAGCCACTGATCCACCTGTGCGTTCAGGGCGGACAGGAGTGCTGGTCCGGTGTGACTCTCTGCTTTCAGGCAAGTCAACCCCAAGACGGCGTGACACTGCCATATCCGGGATGTGGAATAGTACCTGGGGAGCTGGGGGGGGTGACGTTGATGTGGAGCAAGACGCAGCAGCAGAAGAGGCCTCAGCCGAGGAGGTTATGGAAGAGAATGGAGTAGGAGGAGTAGAGGAGGTGGCAGCAGGCCTGCCTGCAAGTCATGGCGGTGTCACCAACTCCTCTGCAGAGCCACGCATTCCATACTTGGCAGCCATCAGCAGGTTTACCCAATGCGCAGTGTAGGTGATATACCTGTCCTGACCATGCTTTGCAGAACAGGTATCAGTGGTCAGATGGACCCTTGCCCCAACACTGTGTGCCAGATATGCCATTACTTCCTTTTGCACAATCGAGTACAGGTTGGGGATTGCCTTTTGTGCAAAGAAATTTCGGCCCGGGTACCTTCCACTGCGGTGTCTGAATAGCTACAAATTTTTGGAACGCCCCAGACTCCACCAGCTTGTATGGTAAAAGCTGGCGGGCTAAGAGTTCAGACAAGCCAGCTGTCAGATGCCGGGCAAGGGGGTGACTTTGTGACATTGGCTTCTTACGCTCAAACATGTCCTTGACACACACCTGACTGTGGGCAGATGAGCGGGAACTGCTTAAGGCGAGAGACGGAGTGGCGGATGGTTGAGAGGGGGCAAGGAGGACAGCAGTGGTTGACGTGGCTGAAGATGCTGGACCAGGAGGAGGATGGCGGCTTTGAGTTTGTGTGCTGCTTGTACTCATGTGTTGATCCCATAGGTGTTTGTGATGTGCGATCATGTGCCTTCGCAAAGCAGTTGTACCTAGGTGGGTGTTGGACTTCCCACGACTCAGTTTCTTTTGGCACAGGTTGAAAATGGCATCGCTGTTGTCAGAGGCAGACACACAAAAAAATGCCACACTGCTGAGCTCTGCAATGATGGCATTCTGGTGGTGGCAACAGCATGCGTTGATTGGCGTGCTGTCTGGCTGACCCCGGGTGACGATGCATGCTGTCTGACTGTGCCACTAGCTCCTTGCGACCACCTCTCCCTGCTTCCAACTCGTCTCCTCCTCCTCTCTGTCTCCCCATCTGAACTTTCCCCCTGTTCTTCTTCTCTTCTAGCAGGCACCCATGTGACATCCACGGACGCATCGCCATCATCAACCGCTTCACTTGTATCTGACAACTCAGCAAAGGAAGCAGCAGCGGGTACAACATCATCATCATCACACCGTACGTCCATGTGTGCAATGCTGCCTGACTGAGACATATGTGCAACAAAAGAAAGAAAGGCTGCGCCAAAATATAAAACAAAGTAAATAAATTAAATTAGTCTCAATATATGTCAGAGGATAGAATATCTGTTCCACAGGTTCCACTGGTAGGGTATTTTCTCTGTCTTTGATGCTTCAAATCGTCTCGTGATATGGAAAACACAAGAGAGAGGACCAATCGTGCAGAGTGTATAAAATAAGTAGTGGTAGAATAATAAGATATATTACACTCACATTTACATGAGCTATGACCAGCTCAGGGGTAACAGGTATTCAGCAGAATGATCCCTGCTTGTAGGATATATTGAGTGCTTGTCCTCTGGAGTGTGATGGTGTCCAACTCTCAGGAAGAAGGGAAAATAGGAACAACAAATAGTGCTCTCTGATAGAATGATGAAATATAAATAAATAAAAATGAGATATACTCACAAAGGGAGTGCAGGACTCACTGCACTTTGTATAAAGCGTGGGCGGTATAATCCCCACCTCAGGATGTATAAAAGGCCAGGAAAGAAAATAATAATGCCCTTGCCTTATTCTATATCTATTGAGTTAATGTAGATTTTAGTAACATCTGTTTAGTAATATCTCCTTAAACATGCCTGAAGTACAGCACAGTTTTGAAATAAACTCAGCATTGCTCTCTCAAATTTTGATTTTACTCTCTTATGAGCCACATACATTGTTCCTTAATCTATTTTGTGATAACAATGCTTGTAAAAGGTCATGTAAACAACAATCTAAGTACTATCAGCGACTTTACAAATACAGTTATCAAAAAACTACCATATATGAGCTCTGCTAGAATAGCAAGATATAAACTTTCCAATAGCCAAAGTGGGACATTTAGATTAGTTAAATGAGTCATGTTTGCTCTCATGCTCAGTAAAAGACATATAACAAAAACCTCTATGCATTTAATATTTGTTGATATTTGTAAGGGTTTATGAGATAGTATTGTATCACACCCATATAACTCAACACATTTAATGGCACACAATTCTTATAATGGACATTTTGCCATTCACAATCCTAAACAAAATATGCAGGGTGATTGACTAAAGATGGAATTCAACATGAAATTTAAGATTTTAGGCTAAAATATCCAACCTGGAAAAAAAGAATAGCTGGATTGGAAAATGTCTAGCAGATGAGTGAATAAACTTTAATTTGTTTTACTGGAATGCCCAATAGAATCAGAACTACATGCACTCAGTTGCCATATTATCAATTACAACTATACACCTGCTCATTAATGGATATAAATATCAGGGAAAACGCTGTCTGGACCTATAAAAATTAATAAGACATAGTGAAGACTGTTACATATATAAAATAACAGACACTTTCTTGAGTGCACTCACAAGATGTAGGAAGGAAAATCGCTCTGAAATAGCCACCACCTACTCCTGTAGGGGGGTCACACTGAGGATATGCTGGATCTTGTAGATATTAAAATCCGGAACCAAAAGTAGAGCAGGAACAAAGTATGGTAGAAAAGGTATTTATTCATAAATACAATAAAAGGCACTGGTCCAACGCGTTTCGTTCAAACAGAACTTCTTCAGGGACCTTTCAAGTTAAAATTAATAATACATATACCATACATACAAAATCCTGCTCATTAATGTAAATATTAAATAGACTGTTCAATGGACTTGGAAATTCGATTTGGTACGAATTGCAATTTGTCTGACTATGGGCTGATTGGGTTTCTATATTCCATGCTAAAGTAATTTACATTGTATTTCTTGTCTATTCTGATGTTTGACAGTTCTTGTCTGTGGGCTTTTATAAATAGAGTTTCTGCACCATGATTGGCTGATTTGTAGACTTGTGCACAGCAAAAACATTTGGTTTGGCCAAATTGGTTCAGTGAGAAATGAAACCTTTTGAATCAGAAAAATTTGGGCAGAATTTTTTGTTTGGTGTGGGTCAAAAAAATTCATTTCAGTTGCAAAATTAATGGAATAGCTGAAAAGTTTCAGGAAGCCAAAATGGAAAAATAAATATCTCAAACTGTAAACAAGTCATTCAATGTTGGTGATACAGGACAGTAGCTCATCGCACTATTTAGTTGATTAGTAATTCAGGAAAATTTCTGTTCAGAATATGAAAATTCAGCCGGACTCCCAAATCAGCCCAAATTCAGAGAAATTGCATTTACATTAATGAGTAGTATAGGTGTATCTAATAATGTGGCGACTGAGTGCATGTCGCTCTGATTATAGAGTGAAGTAAATCTATTGGGCATTCTAACTAAACAGGTTGAAGTTTATTCACTCATGTAGAAATTAACAAGGAAATTAGAAATGTTAATTAAAATAGCCAAACTGAAAAAAAATCTCAAGCTTAGCCTTTATTTCTCTACGTTCCAACACTTTTATTATTTTCAACAATACCCAGGTTAATGATAATATCTTTTTAGTCAGCTATAGGAAGGTATCTATAAATAGGAGAAACATCTAAAAATCCAACCAGGACTCTAGCAATATGCAAAATATATTGTGATAAATGTTTTCAGCGTTTTTTTTTTTATTTAGCCATTTTAAAAAAAAAAAGAAACTTTATACTTAATCACATTTTCTCATGTTTTAAAATCAAATAGTGTTGAAACATTCTGCTGGCTAAGTGAAAATATACACGTTCTACAGTAAACCTCTTTAAATCCAAACGTATTAACCTCTGGAAAGCTTTTAACAATTGTTGTATGGTTGGTAAAACTCAGCACAAACAATGTCTGCATTTAATACACGCAGAGTTGCCAGCACCCGCCTCTCGAGGAAAATCCTTCATGTAATGATGCAATAAGAGAGACCACCACATATTTGTGAGTTTAAACCGAGGGCAAAGCATTACTGTTTCATTTTCTCTGCATTATTACAAAACCTTTTCTCAGTCACATATGCCTGGATATGTGATTTCCATTGACTAAAAGCTTAGCACACAGCTGTGACTTTGCATGTGGTATTGGTCAGAATACTACCTTGCTAACCAGGCACCTTGTATCATGGGAGTTTTGATTTACTGTGAGAAGTAACTCCTAAGTCTTGCGGTTTAAGCACCATTTCATTATATTTCTATTATATTGCCAGGTTACATTTGTATGTTAACTGGTTTCAAATGTATTTAATACATGCTGTGTCAGACATGTTTGTTGGAACATAAGTAAGTAGTGATTATTCTAGACAAGAAAAGAGTTAATTTAATAGTCAAGGCTATTTCAACTTACTTAGTACTTAAAGTACCAATGTTTTCATAAATACTCTATGCGTTTCCATATTGTAATTTAAAAAAAAATCTGTACCGTGCATTGGTCATTATTTAATCTGATCAGGAGTTTTTATTTTATAAAAAAAAATAAAAAATATATCAAACTGGGGGGCGGGGCCGGACCGCCGAGCGGGGAAGTCGCATGAGAGAGCAGCTCCTGCTAATTTACAGCCAAAACCGTGCATAAATCGACAAAAAATGTTAATTTTGGACCGACAGCAACAGTACTCAATGCCGAAGAGGTGCTGGTTCCAGGGAGAGGCCGGCTATTCAAGTTTCAGTCCCCTGGAGGGAAGGTCGCCGTCAGACCGGGCGAGGCCTTCACCGGCGGTGAGTGGGGCAGACGGCCGCTGCCCCACTATCCTGCCAGAAAGCACCCGGCCAGAGACCCAGCCCCGGGCGGAACCGGCCCCGCTCCCCCCCCCTATGGACCGGGGGGGTGATCCCGGTCCTCACCCAAAGGCTACACGAGCAAGGCCCAGGGAGATTGTCGCCCCGCATGGGGACCCGGGCGCACTACCTAAAATGGCGGACGCCATGTGCACTGCAGCGGGAGAAACGGACCACCACCACAACGAGCCCTCAGCAAAGATCAGCACTGCGGGCAGGAGCCTTGATGTAGCGGAGAGGCCTGCGACCCTCATACCTCCAGCAGAGCACAAACAAACATGCAGATACCCACATAGCCCACTGCAACGCAGATCAAGACTCAACACAGCCGGACTCCGGGGAACGAAACCGGCGGAGAGATCCCCCACAGCACACTGGGGAGGGACCCCAGCAAGCAGCAGATCAACCAGGTCGAGCCGAGCAGAGAACAGACACCGGAATCGGCTGACCGCTGAATGGTGTCACCAAGCCGCATTTACATGAGCACTACGAGACACTGTGCTTTGCGGCAGCTAGCTCCAAGTTGTGGGACTCTCGTAAGCCACCCTGGTGAAGCATCTACGCTAATACCTATACTTATGTGTTAATATGAACTGTAGATTAGCATGGTTTTAGCTCAGCTTGTTAAATTTTACATAGCCTCACCTAGCTAACCTTTCAACCATACTACACACGCTACACCTAGCCTATGTACTCTTGAGAGTTACTCTGATGAGGAAGCCACTGGTCAGTGTGCAATTATATGCGGTTATAAACCAGCAAAACCCCAGGCTTGTACACCATAGCCAGGCAAAAATCACTTCTATAATTGCGAAGACAGGTCGTCTCATTGCTTAGCTAAGCCATATGTTTTACAGCTAACTGGCAATAGTTTTTCAATGGCAAACTCAAAGGTTTATGAAAAGTGTATATATGAAAAAGTTTGTGATAGGTATTACAAGTTCCCAATCCTTCTGCTTAGTCTAATTACAATACCTGAGCCTGTCGCTATGCTGCCCCCTGATGGAAAACTCATGCCTGCAGAAACCCATTATTAAAAGAGTCCTTAACTCGCGTCCCACGACAAAACGCAGCTCTATGTTATGTTACTCACAACATCTGCCCTGCAAGAATGCCGACTTAGTTATGTTAAACGACAGTTACCCTGATGCATTTCTAGTAGTCCACTAGACCAATTATAAATCTGCCATGCTTAGCGTGATCAAACCAATCTATTATTGTTATAAAGCTTGATATCCCTATGTGCTTATATAAAATGTATATCGAGGAATCAACGTTACACTAATTAAGCTGGATAACCGAGACATACATTTCAATCCATCTGTTTGAATAACCCAATGTTTTAAGCTTGTTTAAAAATATAAAATGAGGCTGATAATCTAAGGAGATTTTGTAACCTGTTATGACGATATTTGCCTGTATAACCCCTGCAAGTCTCCCTCTCTTTATTCTGTACCACCATAACCATATGCCTCAATAAAAGAAAGATTGACAAAAAAAAAAAATATATCAAACTAAACTTGGGCACAGAGCTTCACCTAAAAGCTCTAAGAACCGTTTCGCGCAAACTGGAGATCTGAGAAGTAGTCTGCAAATAACAGAATTGGATTGGTTGCTCTCTGTAGCCTTGCCCTTATTATAAGTAAACGTCACTGAAGGTTGGAAAATTCTGATGCAATATGGCTGCTCACATACTATAAGACTGATTGGTCATTGATTGGTATTTCTGGCTAAATGTACTAGATCATGGTTAAATGGCAATACAGTTAATATATTTGCAATATTGGCTTAAACTTAATTATGGAAAGAATGTCTAAATGAACAGTGCCCTTTTATGGATCAAAGTAGTTTTCACATTTTTGGTATGGGTTTAATGGAAAAGTGACCCTCTCCATATTTCATACATGTTTAAGATGTAATAAGAAATCATAATTTTTTTCAACATTTTTGCTATAATTATGTATTATTATTATTATTATTATTATTATTAGCACATATAAAGAAATGAAAATTTCAAAACAAATGAAATTACTTGTTCTAATTGCCAGAATACATCAAATGCTTAGAATTGTCAACTAATTTTGTCATTATAGGTCACATGTTAAAGTGGAATTGTCACTTCTAACAACAGTTCCTCATTCCCGTTTGTTTTCTGAGATTTAAAATTGCTCCAGGCAGACATTGCATTTTGCTCCTTGTATTTTGATACATTTAACTACCAAAATAAACTAAAATCCTAGACATGTGATGTGCTCTGTAAATCAAGACAATTAAGTTAATTTATTTTGAAGTATGCTGCACTAGTTATGCACACATTATTATTGCCCAAACTGTGTTTTTTATTTTCATTTATATATATGTATATGTAACATCAAATAAAAGTACTATTTTCAGAAACTGCAATATTTACATTGCAGAATTAAGTCCACCTCTGGTGGCTGTCACTATGACAGCCACTAGAGGAGAATTTCGTGGCACTGACGAAGTAAAGCTCGGTCATGTGATGTGGAAGCCAATAGGAAAGAATTGATTCAATGCTTCCCTGTGGGGAAGTTTAAAAGTGCCCGTGGCGTTCACTGCGAATGTGCATTAGGTCCCCAATGCTCCTCTATGCTCTTTCGGAGATGTCTTATCTTCAAGGAGTGATCAGGGGGGTTGCAAACCTTCAAAATTGTAAGTTAATAGAGCAACTGTCACACAAAATTTGGCAAACTTAAAAGCTGACTAAAAGTTAGCTGTTGGTTATGATCTTGTTCTTTAATTTTTTTTTCTTTTGTTTCATTTGCGTTAACATTTGCAGTGCTGTACACAGCACTGCAGGAGTACATGCCAGGTGCACATGATCACATGCAGCGTTTCTCCAATCGGTACCCGCAATAAAGAAAACTCACAAGGAGTGGGTGTGCAGAAAGCGCTTCAAAGTGTATATGCAGGAGTGGCAGCTCTTAAACACCCGTATGGGGGGTGCCTTTCCCCCTCACCTTAAAGGACCACTAGAGGCATCCAGACCACTTCAGCTCAGTGAAGTGGTCTGGGTGCCAGGTCCTCCAGGTTTTAACCCTGCAGCTATAAACATAGCAGTTTCAGAGAAACTGCTATGTTTACACTGAGGGTTTAACAAGCCTCTAGTGGCTGTCTCACTGACAGCCGCTAGAGGCGCTTCTGCGCTTCTCACTGTGAAAATCACAGTGAGAAGATGCTGGACGTCCATAGGAAAGCATTAAGTAATTAAGGGTGCTGACGTCAGGAGGAGGAGGAGAGTTCCCCATTGCCGAGGGAGCCCGGCACTGGAGAAAGGTAAGTGTTTAATCCCTTCAGCCCCCTTCAGCCCAGCAGGAGTGGGACCCTGAGGGTGGGGGGAACCTAAAGACCTTATAGTGCCAGGAAAACGAGTTTGTTTTCCTGGCACTATAGTGGTCCTTTAATACAAAACTAGACAGACAAGCAATAATCAGGATATAATCCTATAATTGATGGGTGGAGCACTAAACAGTGAATATTTGCATGCAGTGGTAGCACATGGCATCAATGGACAGTAATCATGATGATGTTCAGATCAGAAGTGCTGTGGAGGTAAGAATGTTTTTTTTTTTTTTACCTACCTCTGTTGCTATGGTCACCTCAGTAAACACTGAAATACCATTTACTGGGCTGAAAGAACTAGGAACTGTCACTTCTCTGGAAGTCACAGTTCTTTTTCAAACCCACTTTTTATGGCCTCTGATGACAGAGAGATGTCCCAGGTTTTTAGTGATACCTGAATATCCCTGAGATGAGCAAGGGTCTGTCCATGCTGAGAATGCAAATGACCCATGATGGAATTATTCTGTATTAATAATTTCACGGAGCACATCTTTGGTTACTAACGGGGCCTCACCAATCTCGCTACGTATTTTTTTGTGTGCAATGTTATAGCGGCAGACATTGCACACTCAAACATCAGCTCGCAAGTTGTGGCAAACCTAGCCACTTCTGAACTATATTCATCACAGGTTGTCCGTAGGCTGACTGCATAATGTGTACCGTTAAATGTATATGTGTTGTATTATGGCCGTTCGCATGCTGGCAGCCGTCCGCTGCCAGCATACAAAGCATTCGTACGACGAAACACGGCTATCTTGGCCATTCACCGTACGAATGCGGGCTCCCCAGGTCGACCACACATTCACAGGTCGTGTGGCACCAATTAACTGATTGCAACATTGTTGCAATCGGTAATTAAGGGCTCTCCTAGGTGGCCGTCGTTCGGCTACCGACCATGCGGCGGTCGGCCATCTTGGATCCTTTGTCTCTGCAGCGGTGTTCGGTCGTCGAGAGCCTGGAACTGAAAACGGCTACTCAATGATCCGAACCCCGCTGGACTTCCAGAGCGTTCGGGAGTTCCGCGTTCGGTACATTATGTTTCCTGTACTTATTCGGTACTTTTAAACTAACTTCAATGTTTAAATGTATTCTGTGCGGCGTTCGGTTAGTTCAGCTGGGATCGGAGCGGTATTCTCACAAAGTATGCGCTTCGACCCCAGCTACCTACCGAACGTTCGGTTATTCCAAAGTACCGAATATTGTGTGAATTATGTATTTTAAAGTAAATTGTCAGTTTTGCTGCACGAGGGGATAATCCACTTAATCGTCCATTTTAGTGGGAGTATCCTTCTCGTGCAGCAATGCCTGCTGGGAAAGTCATATTGCATGATGGGAGAAATCCCCTGGATTTACTGTATGGAAACCCCTTGCATGGGGAACTGTATAAATATGCCAGCTGTGAATAAAGCCAGTTAGTTGACTCCCAAACTGTGTTTCGTCCGGTTATTGGGAGGATTGGGGATATTGCCGTGCTTTCTACTCTGACTGTGGATTTCCTGAGGATACCAACGGATATCGTGTATTATTATACTGCATTCCGTTACAATTGGTGGCAAGCGACGGGATCCGAACCTTACAGCCGAAAAGCAGCGTTCGTGTAAACTGGAACTACCGAACAAGGAAAGCAAGGGCAATTCGTATGGAGATTGATTATACCATACTGAAACGACAGACTTTAAAAGAGCTACTGGAAGCCAGGGGTAAGATAGCCAGCAACAAATCTAAGGCTGTGCTGATCGCTGAACTGATGGAGGGAGACGGAGCCCGCAGCGCTACACCTCCACCAGCCATGGAAGAGACCCCATTCCAGAAAGAGCTACGAACCAGGTTGGCGTTTCTGCCGCAACCAGTACCGTTGGAAATATTGACCGTGCTGGTATTGGATGTACATGATTATGTGATGACGACCCGCACCCCAGAGACACCGCCTAGGGCAGAGTCTGTTACTGCCTCCACCTACGGACAGGTAAAGCCCAAAGTCCCACATCACGCATTTAAAGCGTTTTGTGAAGAAAAGGACGAAATTGATGGGTATTTACAGGATTTTGAGCGGCTGTGCGATTTGCACGATTTGGAACCCGCAGTATGGGTGCCGCTGCTGGCAGGCAAATTATCGGGTAGGGCAGCTGAAGCCTACCGTGCTGTGCCTCGAGAGGACAGCAAAGATTACCCTAAAGTAAAGAGGGCGATCTTGGAGAGGTATGCTATTACCCCAGAGGCGTACCGGCGCAAGTTCAGGGGCTTGCGCAAACCTGAGAAAGATTCTCACGCAGAGTGGGCGCACAAGCTGGATCAAGCATCACTAGGCTGGATACAGGCCAGCAACGCTACTAATATGGAGGAGTTGCGACAGTTAATGCTGCTGGAACAGTTCTTTAATGGTTTGTCCCCAGAGGCACAAGAATGGGTGAGAGACCGTAAACCACTCACCCTACCAGAAGCCGCTAGATTGGCGGATCAGCATTTCGATGCCAGGAGGCATCACGGACCCCAGAATAAGACTCTCCCTCGGATTACCGGGCCACCCAATACTTTTACTCCTACCGGCCCCACCGTACCCCTGCACAGGCCAGCACTGAATACTCCACCACCCCCCTCACGATACAACGGCTGGGCTAACATTCAGTGTCACACCTGCAAGCAGTGGGGACACATTTCTCGGGAGTGCACCCAAAACCGGAGCCGACAAGCGTGGAATCAGGTGCGACAAAATTTAGCACCAAGGGCTGCTGCGCACCACTACCAGGTAGCACCCGCCACCCAGGAATTACTGAGCGCTCAAATCGAGGAGCCTCTAGGGGTGCTCCACGAAGTAATGTCGGTCCGAGCCACCGACAACCGGCAACATCACCGGCAGCTAGTAACCCTAGAGGGGAAGGAGGTACAAGGGCTCCGGGATTCGGGAGCCACTCTAACTTTGGTTGCACCACATTTGGTACCAGGCGCAACCCACACTGGCGGCTCAGTGGCAGTACGGGTGGCCGGGGGAGCAGTATACCGGCTACCCACCGCCAAGGTACATTTGGATTGGGGTGTGGGAGAGGGCACTGTGGAAGTGGGGCTTATGCAGAATTTACCTGCAGATGTTGTGCTGGGGAATGACTTGGGCCAGATGACTTCTGCTTTTACTCCCCAGGCTCCATACCAAGAGGCCCACCACGTAACCACCCGGCAGCAGGCTCGCACCACGGCCACACCGATACACTCTGAGGCTCAGGTAAGAGACCATGACCCCCAACCGAACCCCATGTCCTGGGATACCCCGACTACCTTTGCGACCGAAGTCCAGACAGACCCCACCCTACAAATATATAGGGACCGGACACAAGCGGACCAAGCAGGGCTAGAGGGGGAGCGGTACACATGGGAAAAAGAGTTATTATACCGGGTCACGGCTAAGGATGTGGGGGGATCTGTCACCCTGACTAACAAACAACTAGTGGTACCGCAGAAATACAGGCAGGAGCTGCTTAGAATCGCTCATGATATCCCCTTGTCAGGACACCTAGGGATGACCCGTACCCGATATCGCTTAACGCATGCCTTTTTCTGGCCCGGGATCTCTCAGGATGTGCGCCAGTATTGCACCTCCTGCGACGTCTGCCAGCGAGTAGGTAAACGAGGAGATCGCCACAAGGCCAAGCTATGTCCCCTACCCATTATCGCAGAACCCTTCAGCAGGGTAGCGGTGGATATCGTAGGGCCCCTGCCAAAACCCAGTCCCTCTGGCAAAAGGTACATTTTAACTGTAGTGGACTACGCCACCAGGTACCCCGAAGCTGTGGCCCTCACTAATATCCATGCAGAGACCGTAGCTGAAGCTTTAATGAAAGTGTTTTCCCGGGTAGGGTTCCCCCAAGAGATAATATCGGACCGAGGCACCCAATTTACGGCCGAAGTTACCCAACATATGTGGAAGGTATGTGGCATTAAGCCAATAGTTAATTCCGCCTACCACCCCCAGTCCAATGGACTATGTGAGAGGTTCAACGGGACGCTGAAGCAGATGCTTCGGACGTTCGGGGAGACCCACAAAGACTGGGAGAGGTTCCTACCTCACCTACTCTTTGCGTATAGAGAGGTTCCCCAGGAGTCGACAGGATTCTCCCCGTTTGAGTTACTATTTGGGAGGAGGGTGCGGGGACCCTTGAACTTAATTAGGGAACACTGGGAGGGAGAGAGTACTACTAACGAAACCCCTATCGTATCATACGTACTGGAGTTCAGGGACCGTTTGGAGGCGCTAACTCAGGCTGTGCACACCAACCTCCAGGCGGCCCAGAAACGCCAGCGACGCTGGTACGATAGGGGAGCCGGAGACCGCAGCTTTCAGGTGGGACAGAAGGTTTTAATTTTAAAACCCGTCCGCACAGATAAGCTGCAGGCCGTCTGGCAAAGCCCATACTAGGTAGTGGAGCAGCGATGCGACACTACCTATGTGATTGGCCCCTGCTTAGGGGTAGTGAAGAGACGCATGCTCCACGTGAACATGCTCAAACCCTACCATGAGAGGATCGAGGATGTGACGGCAATCTGTGCCTCCTCCGTAGAGGATCAGGAAAACCTACCCTTACCTGACTTACTAGAACCAGAGGAACCGATAGAGCCCTCCCGGGGAGTTCAGCTGGGGGAGCGGCTAAGCCCCCAGGAGCATGCCCAGGTACAAGCGCTGATTGTAGCCAAAGGGGCTACCTTCTCCAATTTACCTGGGTACACTCCGCTAGCCACCCACCGAGTGGAAACCCCGGGACAGCTACCTATGCGGCAGGCTCCATATAGGGTTCCGGAATCAGTCCGTACCCATATGAAAGCCGAACTGGATGAAATGTTACAGCTAGGGGTTATCGAACCCTCCGATAGCCCCTGGGCATCGCCGGTAGTCCTGGTACCTAAAAAGGATGGCACCACCCGATTCTGTGTCGACTACCGGAGGCTAAATGACAAAACGGTGTCTGATGCCTACCCGATGCCCCGGATAGACGAGCTGTTAGATAAGATGGCATGGGGCCAGTATCTCACTACCATTGACTTGTGTAAGGGATACTGGCAAATTCCTCTAGCCGATGACGCCATCCCCAAGTCGGCGTTTGTCACTCCGTTTGGCCTGTACCAGTTCAAGGTCATGCCTTTCGGAATGAAAAACGCTCCGGCTACCTTTCAGCGGATGGTAGATCGGCTACTGGACGGTTTTCAGGAATATGCCTGTGCCTATCTAGATGACATAGCCATCTTTAGCCAGACCTGGGAAGACCACCTACACCATATAGGGGCGATCCTAGATCGTATTGGGGAGGCTGGGTTAACGTTAAAGCCTAGCAAGTGCCATATAGGTATGGCCGAGGTGCAGTATCTGGGACACCGAGTAGTGTGTGGGCAGCAGAGACCCGAGCCAGCCAAGATTGAGGCCGTAGCAAAGTGGCCTACCCCCAGGACTAAGACTCAAGTGCTGGCATTCTTAGGGACGGCCGGCTATTACAGGAAGTTTGTTCCCGACTATAGCACCCTGGCCAAACCCCTAACGGACCTGACTAAAAAGAACCTTCCCCGACTGGTTGTCTGGGCCCCAGAGTGTGAGCAGGCATTTCAACAACTCAAGACAGCTCTAACTAATGCTCCTGTGTTAACTGCTCCTGATCCAACTAAAAGATTTCTTGTTCACACAGACGCTTCAATGTTTGGATTGGGGGCAGTACTGAGCCAAGTGGGAGCCGATGACGGAGAACACCCCATAGCTTACTTAAGCCGCAAGTTGCTGCCTCGTGAAGTGAGCTACGCCGCCATTGAGAAAGAATGCCTGGCCGTGGTGTGGGCCCTTAAAAAGTTACAGCCATATTTGTACGGACAACCTTTTTCCTTACTCACAGATCATAACCCGTTGGTGTGGCTAAACCGTGTATCTGGGGACAATGCCAGGCTGCTGCGCTGGAGTTTGGCGCTGCAGCCCTTTGACTTTACCATCCATTATCGGCCAGGAAAACAAAACGGTAACGCTGACGGGTTATCCAGACAGACTGAACTCCAGAAGTGATCTGTGAGTACTCTCCCGGACATCCCCAAGCCGATCCGTTGGGATCAGACTGTGTATGCCGGCTTGGTTCTGGGGGAGCATTGTGGCAAACCTAGCCACTTCTGAACTATATTCATCACAGGTTGTCCGTAGGCTGACTGCATAATGTGTACCGTTAAATGTATATGTGTTGTATTATGGCCGTTCGCATGCTGGCAGCCGTCCGCTGCCAGCATACAAAGCATTCGTACGACGAAACACGGCTATCTTGGCCGTTCACCGTACGAATGCGGGCTCCCCAGGTCGACCACACATTCACAGGTCGTGTGGCACCAATTAACTGATTGCAACATTGTTGCAATCGGTAATTAAGGGCTCTCCTAGGTGGCCGTCGTTCGGCTACCGACCATGCGGCGGTCGGCCATCTTGGATCCTTTGTCTCTACAGCGGTGTTCGGTCGTCGAGAGCCTGGAACTGAAAACGGCTACTCAATGATCCGAACCCCGCTGGACTTCCAGACCGTTCGGGAGTTCCGCGTTCGGTACATTATGTTTCCCGTACTTATTCGGTACTTTTAAACTAACTTCAATGTTTAAATGTATTCTGTGCGGCGTTCGGTTAGTTCAGCTGGGATCGGAGCGGTATTCTCACAAAGTATGCGCTTCGACCCCAGCTACCTACCGAACGTTCGGTTATTCCAAAGTACCGAATATTGTGTGAATTATGTATTTTAAAGTAAATTGTCAGTTTTGCTGCACGAGGGGATAATCCACTTAATCGTCCATTTTAGTGGGAGTATCCTTCTCGTGCAGCAATGCCTGCTGGGAAAGTCATATTGCATGATGGGAGAAATCCCCTGGATTTACTGTATGGAAACCCCTTGCATGGGGAACTGTATAAATATGCCAGCTGTGAATAAAGCCAGTTAGTTGACTCCCAAACTGTGTTTCGTCCGGTTATTGGGAGGATTGGGGATATTGCCGTGCTTTCTACTCTGACTGTGGATTTCCTGAGGATACCAACGGATATCGTGTATTATTATACTGCATTCCGTTACACAAGTTGTGATAGAAAGTATCATGGATCTTTTTCACTAGCATCCAAGTATGACATAATTTTCAGTGGGTTAAATAATATCTTTAAAAAAATTATTTAAACTAGCAAAAATAAAAAATAAAAACACCCTGAAATGCCCTGTTTCATTCACATTTGTATATATAAAGCATCCTTTATCAGAATTAATTTATATATTGTATGTTCCTACATTTTCTGAAGTAAACCATGTATAAACAAGCAAAGCTTTATGTCAGCGCACTTTAGTTTTATTTGTATTGTTGTACAATTTTCATTTAATTAAGTGTTAACATATGCCATAGCACTGTACAATCTAAAATGCAATGGTTACAAATGAAACACATGTTTAGCAGCCTGCACACTTCTTAAACTACGATGTTCTGCTGTTTCTCATATTACCACTCCATACATCTTCCTATGAATTTATACTGGTAGAAAAAGAAACATAGAAAATGAAAACATTTCATTGCACCTGTAGCTCTGAAGAAAAAATATAAAAGCATATAGGACAATGAGCAGTGTTCTCTATATAACCATATAATTTGTAAATACGTACTATAGATTTACCACAAGAAAAAATTATATTTTAACCATGATATAGCAAAGTTCATATAGAAGACATGTGTAGAACATAGATCCTGCATGAAGTTAATTGTACTACCTTAAGGGTCCCTCATTTAAATATGAGGTCTCCGATTAGCACTAAAATCACATTTTGAGCAACCATGATCTGGTATTTAAACTAGTTTAAATTTGTTTGCACACTCAGATCTAATACTGAATCCATCATTAAGACAAAATGCAAGAGTATAATATGAGATTTAATAGTTTAAAACTGTTAATGAGTTTATTTTCCAAATAAAAAAGAAAGAGCATGGGGTAGTGCCACAATTTTGATATGTACAGTGATATATACAGTATGTAATACATAATATATAAACAAATATATAGTTAAAAGTCCAAAATGGTAAAACAAGTCCAAGAGATAATGTAGATATGCACTTATCAAAAGTATTTTTTTTTACCAGGTCTCAATACCAGGTATTGAGTAATTCCTCAATAGGAGTAGCAGGGTGGGTTCAGCAGTGGAGTCTGTATGAAACAAAATAAATGAATAATAGGGTAGTATGGTCTTACAGAGGAAAATAAAAGGAAAACGATATAGTCCTACTCACGTTTTATGGAGCTGTAACTAGCTCCAGTATGGTGGTAAAATCCCAACTTGCAAGGATACATGAGAATGAAATATTTGTAGCAGGTGGACCATAAAAATAAAAATAAACGACAATAGTGCTCACTGAATAAAATACCAGGAGTAAGGATAAATGGAGACGTACTCACATTTGACAGAGCAGACGAACTGCTCTATGGATCAGGCGTGGGTGGTATAGTCCCCACCAAGGATGTCTTCGGAGTAGTACTCAGTTATGAGGTAAAATAAAATAAAATCCAAATAAAATAGTAGTGATAATAAAAATTTTGAAAAAAGAGTAAAATGGCACACTCTAGTAAAGTGTAAAATAAGCCGAAGTACCTTTATTCATACAGTAATAAAACGCAGGTTAAAACAGCATAAATAGTAACCACAACGTGTTTCGCCTCTAGGGCTTCTTCAAGTGGAAATGAGAGGCTTTGACTGTACTATATCTTTATTTTAATTGAATAATTCCAATTCAGCCATATGACAAACATAAGAGGAAATTATGTTGACAAAAACACAACATGCATAGTTGCCAACTGTCCCTTTGCAGTCTGTCCCAGGTAATTCAGTCTCCCGGGACAGTCCCGGCAACTTGCTGGGCCATGTGCTTTTATTTTCTTCCCTCGGACTGTTACAGCCTGTTACAGTCTTAGGGAGTTCAGGACAGAGCTGCTGGGGGCTGCTGGGGGCCAGAGGGAGCACTGACAGTCTCCCTTCTGATTTCCCAGCAGCTTACCCTACACACAGGTTCTTGCTCTGCCTCATGGATGCAGGCTCCGCCCCATGTTGGAGCTCCACCCATGCATGCAAGCTCTGCCTCCCACCATTAGGCTTCGCCCCCATATTAAAGCGGCACTGTCATGCCGAACTTACCTTTCCTCAATCTCTTCCTCTTCTCCCCCTCTCTCAGGATCTGTTATTCTTTTCTTCCTGTCTTCTTTAGTTTTCTTTAAAATCATAAGACAAAGTAGGGACTCTTTGCCTTATGGAGGATTCCTCCGCTTGACCAGCTCTGACCAGCGGAGGAGCAAAGTGTGCTTCATTTCCGCTGGTCAGAGCAATTTTCCCATGATCCCTAGCTTTCCTCCCTGTTCCCACAATGCTTCCTGTCAGTATTTCCGAACGTCCTGTCACTTAGACAGAACGCCGGCAAAACTGCCGAATTGCATCCTAACAGAATGAGAAGAGTTTCTCCATTGATGTTAGGTGCAATTCGGTACTTTGATCGTATCGGAATTTCATTCTAATGAATGAAACTCCGATCCTATTCATTGCCGCGGCTGCATCTTGTACAATAAATTCCTTTGAAGTTCAATTCAATCTGCACTATCATTTGGTTTCTTTTATCTTACAAGCTCTAAAGAAGATTGTTGCTCCATACACTTCTGAAGATTGCTTCTGACTGAGGATGATGGGCTTGATATTCACTGTTATCTTGTGAGTTCCATAAATCATCCTGCGTGTCTTGATATTTTTATTCTGTAATACACTATGTGCGATTTATTTATTTTTATATAGATATCGCCCACTTCGCCATTATAAGGTTGTATATATATTTTTATATCTGCACCTTAGAAGTGTTCATCTCCTGTTTTGCATTCCTACTTCCTATTTTATTACCGTATATACTCGAGTATAAGCCGACCCGAATATAAGCCGAGGCCCCTAATTTTACCCCAAAAAACTGGGAAAACGTATTGACTCGAGTATAAGACTAGGGTGGGAAATGCAGCAGCTACTGGTAAATTTCTAAATAAAATTAGATCCTAAAAAAAATATATTAATTGAATATTTATTTACAGTGTGTGTATAATGAATGCAGTGTGTGTGTATGAGTGCAGCGTGTGTATGAGTGCAGCGTGTGTATGAGTGCAGCGTGTGTATGAGTGCAGCGTGTGTATGTGTGTGTATAAGTGCAGTGTGTGTGTATGAATGCAGTGTGTGTGTATGAATGCAGTGTGTGTGTGTGAGTGCAGTGTGTGTATGAGTGCAGTGTATGTGTGCAGTGTGTGTGTGCATGAATGTAGTGTGTGTGTATGAGTGCAGTGTGTGTGTATGTGTGCAGTGTGTGTGTATGTGTATGAGTGCTGTGTGTGTGTGTGCAGTGTGTGTGTGTGTGCAGTGTGTGTGTGTGCAGTGTGTGTGTATGTGTGCAGTGTGTGTGTATGTGTGCAGTGTGTGTGTGTGTGTGTGCAGTGTGTGTGTGTGTGTGTGTGTGTGTGTGTGTGTTGCAGTGGTGGGGGGGTGGGCAAATTTATTATTTTATTTATTATTATTTTTTATTATTTTAATATATATTTTTTTCATTATTATTTCTTATTATTATTTTTTATTTAATTATTATTTTTATTTTCGTCCCCCCTCCCTGCTTGATACATGGCAGGGAGGGGGGCTCCTTCCCTGGTGGTCCAGCATTGGCAGTTCAGTGGGGGGGAGAGGGGGCTGGCAGAGATCTTACTTACCCGTCCTGCAGCTCCTGTCAGCTCTCTCCTCCTCCGCGGCGTCCGGTCAGTTCTTCTGTCAGCTCACAGTGTAAATCTCGCGAGAGCCGCGGCTCTCGCGAGATTTACACTGGGAGCTGACCGAGGTGCTGAACGGACGGCGCGGAGGAGGAGAGAGCTGACAGGAGCTGCAGGACGGGTAAGTAAGATCTCTGCCAGCCCCCTCTCCCCCAGTCTGTATTATGGCAATGCAAATTGCCATAATACAGACTATTGACTCGAGTATAAGCCGAGTTCCGGTTTTTCAGCACAAAAAATGTGCTGAAAAACTCGGCTTATACTCGAGTATATACGGTATATCTACTAAAAGGCTGAAAGACCTAAATTGGTCTTTCAGCCAAATTTACTAATACTAAGTAAAGATTACTTAGTATTAGTAAATAATATGCCCCTACTCGCTATATCGCGAGCAGGGGCATGTGTAGTAAGCAGTGAGCAGCCTATAGCTGCTCACTGTAAAAAACTAAAAAACTAATACCCCCCCCCCCCCCCCGCGCGGCTGGTGTCCTGCCCCCACCCCTGCGCGGTGTGTGGGGGCCCTAAATAAAGATGGGGGACCTACTGTCCTCCCCCCCAGCCCCCACCCCTGCACGGTGGGTGGGGGCCCTAAATAAAGATGGGGGGACCTACTGTCCTCCCCCCTGGCCCCCACCCCTGCGCGGTGGATGGGGGCCCTAATAAAACAATAAGGGGGGGACCTACTGTCCTCCCCCCCTGGCCCCTGCGCGGTGGGTGGGGGCCCTAATAAAACAATAAGGGGGGCACCTACTGTCCTCCTCCCCTGGCCCCCACCCATGCACGGTAGGTGGGGGCCCTAATAAAGCAATAAGTGGGGGAAACCTACTGTCCTCCCACTCCTGGCCCCCACCCCTGCGAGGTGGGTGGGGCCCTAATAAAACAATAAGGGGGGGACTTACTGTCCTCCCCCTGGCCCCCACCCCTGAGCGGTGGGTGGGGGCCCTAAATAAAGATTGGGGGGGGACCTACTGTCCTCCCCCACCGGCCCCTACCCCTGAGCGGTGGGTGGGGGCCCTAAATAAAGATGGGGGGGACCTACTGTCCTCCCCCACCGTTCCCCACCCCTGAGCAGTGGGTGGGGGCCCTAATAAAACAATAAGGGGGGACCTACTGTCCTCACCCCCCTGGCCCCCACCCCTGCGCGGTGGGTGGGGGCCCTAAATAAAACACACACCCCCAATGAAGGTGACAAGGGGTCCCAAGCCCCTAGTCACTCCCCCCCACCCAAAACAAACTATCCCCTACCTACCCCCCTCACCCTAAAAATAGTGAGGGGGGAATAAAATAACTAAACTGTAAAACAAAAATTAAACTTACCATTTGATGTCTTCTTTTTTCTAAAATCTTCTTTCTTCAGCCCCCAAAAAGGCCAAATAAAAATCCATCATACCCGTCGAACTAAAATTAAAATAAAAAACCCAAGCGCCCCCCAAAAAACCAGACGAAAAATAAAAAACCCGACCGCAAAAAAAATAATCCATCTTCACCCATGGAGGGCTCCGCGCAGACTGAGCTCCGCAGGGCGGGGGAAGGCTTATAAAGCCTTGCCTCGCCCTGCAATTAGGCTAAGAACACTCTGATTGGTGGGTTTAAGCCAATCAGAGTGCTCTTTATCATTGTACACAGCGTGGGAAAATTCCAAAGAAGCATGGGAAAATTCCAAAGAACTTTCCCACGCTTGTAAAATGACACAGAGCACTGTGATTGGATGGCTTGAAATCCATCCAATCACAGTGCTCTGTGTCATTTTGCACAGCGTGGGAAAATTCCAAATATCATTTGGTTTCTTTTATCTTACAAGCTCTAAAGAAGATTGTTGCTCCATACACTTCTGAAGATTGCTTCTGACTGAGGATGATGGGCTTGATATTCACTGTTATCTTGTGAGTTCCATAAATCATCCTGCGTGTCTTGATATTTTTATTCTGTAATACACTATGTGCGATTTATTTATTTTTATATAGATATCGCCCACTTCGCCATTATAAGGTTGTATATATATTTTTATATCTGCACCTTAGAAGTGTTCATCTCTTGGTTTGCATTCCTACTTCCTATTTTATTATATCTACTAAAAGGCTGAAAGACCTAAATTGGTCTTTCAGCCAAATTTACTAATACTAAGTAAAGATTACTTAGTATTAGTAAATAATATGCCCCTACTCGCTATATCGCGAGTAGGGGCATGTGAGCATTCAGCAGTCTGTGAGCATTCAGCAGTCTGCGTATGTATTCAGCATTCTGCGTGTATTCAGCAGTCTCCGTGTGCATTTGTGTGTGTGTATTCAGTGTACTGTGTGTATGCACTCGGTATGTGTGTATGTGTATTCAACAGCCTGTGTACATTTCAGCAGCTTGTCTGGGTGTACTCAGCAGTCTATATGTGTGTGTTTATCAGTATGTGTGTACTCAGCAGCCTGTCTGTGTGTACTCTGCAGTCTGTATGTGTGTACTCCGCAATCTGTGTGTGCGTACTCAGCAATCTGTGTGTGCGTGTATTTAGCAATCAACATCTGCGTGTATTCAGCAGTCAGTGTGTGTGTGTATTCAGCAGTATGTGTGTGAATGTATTCAGCAGTCTGTGACTGTATTTAGCAGTCTGTGTGTGTATTCAGCAGTGTGTGTGCATACATGTATAAAGAAGAATGTGTGTATTCAGCAGTCTCTCTGCGTGTGTTCAGCAGTGTGTGTATTCAGCAGTATGTGTGTGTGTGTGTGTGTGTGTATTTAGCAGTCTGTATTTATTCAGCAGTCTGTGTGCATTCAGCAGTCTGTGTATGTATTCAGCAGTCTGTGTGTGTGTATTCAGCAGTCTCTGTATGTGTGTATTCAGCAGTTTCTGTGTGCGTATTCAGTGTACTGTGTGTGTGCACTCTGTATGTGTGTGTGTGCATGTATTCAGCAGCCTGTGTACATTCAGCAGTCTGTCTGTGTGTACTCAAAAGTCTCTGTGTGTTTACTTAGCAGTCTGTGTGTTTGTATTGTATGTATGTATGTATGTATATATTGTATTTCATGGAGGTACTAATAAATATAAGCTTAATTTTATCGATAATTTATCAATAATACAGGTATGTGTGCATAATGTCCTGGTACAGTCAGTGCTCCCTGTATAGTGCTGCTTTCTGTATAATACAGGTCTGTGTATAATATCCTGGGGCAGTCAGTGCTTCCTGTATAGTGCTGCTCTCTGTCCCAGGATATTATACACACAATGACCTGTATTATACAGAGAGCAGCACTATACTGGAAGCACTGACTGTCCCAGGATATTATACACACATAGACCTGTATTATACAGTCAGTGCTCCCTGCATAGTGCTGTTCTCTGTATAATACAGGTCATTGTGTGTATAATATCCCAGGACAGTCAATGCTTCCTGTATAGTGCTGCTCTCTATAAAATACAGGTCGGTGTGTATAATATTCTGGGACAGTCAGTGCTTCCTGTTTAGTGCTACTCTCTGTATAAAACAGGTCTGTGTCTGTATAATATCCCAGAATAGTCAGTGCTCCCTGTATAATGCTGCTCTCTGTATAATATAGGTCTGTGTGTATAATAAGCTGGGACAGTCAGTGCTCCCTGTACAGTGTTGCTCTCTGTAAAATACCCACAGACTCCTGGAACTAGAATAATCAGAAGCATTCTGAAGCCTCAATCTGAGACATTCAACATGTTGAATTGGTGGCATGAAAAGGGGCTAATGGAATATGTGCATATGTTTTCCTTTTGCTCCCATTTCTCTCTTTAATTCCATCCTGTACATTCTCCTTCTATATCTTTAATTTCCTATCTTTAGCTTTTTTTTTACTATATTCACTCCCCAATATAATTATTTTTGTGAACTATTGTATGTTCTATAGTGTAGACACAACTCTCTGACTGAAGCACGTCTGCACAAGGTCTTTCTATATTTGTACTGACAGTGTCACCACTGATACCCATCTCACCTAAAAGTGATAAAATGTACCTGCCTGATATAGATGTTGTGCTGCAAATGTATCTATCGCATCCCAAAGATACATGGTACTGTTGGTGGGAACTTGGTGTTATGAAGATCTACTCAATAAAGAGAGAATTGCAGTGAATTGTGATGGTAATTTCAAACTTTAGTGCAGCTGAATGGGAGAATTTTTCCAACTCGACTACTTGGCATTAAGTTTAAAATTACCATCTCAATTCCCTGTAATTCTCTCTTTATTGAGTAGACCCTGTAATCTGCAATCTGATAAGTAAGTGGAGATTAATTATGTGGGTTGGACATAATGGGTGGAGATTTGCGGCAGTGGGTGTGGTAAAATTTCAAGGTAGTAATTGATAGCTGTGCTGCAAAGTGTCAATGGAATTTTTTTTCAAATGTTGGCAACTATGAAATTCTGTATTTAAAAAGCAGCAAAAGTGCATATTAAAACAGAATTGTGCAAACATCAGACCAGAATAGTTTGAAAAATATCTGTATAGGATAATACTCCCACCTTTTTGATTTCGATTGCACGTTTTTGTTTTAATTTGCAACAATCCACTGTTCAGTGAACACAAGACATTTCTACACTAAACAATATTTAACTTTACACAAAAACAAACTTTATTTTACACTGAAAAATAACATTAAAATAACCCAGTGGAGTTCCACTAGATGTAAAAATTGCTAATAAATTGTTAACATGTTCATTAAAAATGTCTCTTCGTTAAGGAGTATTAGTTCGATGGAAGACCTTACTAATTCTCTGTTCATGACACACACATAAAAAACATTAGCATAAAAAAAGTCATTAATATGCTAAAGTTTATAATATTATGAGAGTAGTCTTGGCAGCTCTCGAACTACTGAGACCAGGTGCAGTGGCCACGTGCCAGGGCCACCCTTAACGCAAGTTCTTCAGCCTATGTCTTCACTAATGAATATTTTTTCTGCTTCATCATACTACCTTATCATCTGAACTATTTTTCTTTAATGAAAGCTAGTATATTTTACTTATTTACAAATTTGAAATCTAGTCATTTATTGACTTTTCTGATGTAATGTGATACTGCAGGCCATTTGTGAAAATTTCACATTAGCTGCAGTACCAATTCATGTGTTATTTTTAGAAACAGATGCTGACACATCCTGTCGGTCAGCCGTTTGCTTTTACTAATATGCACAGCTGGGTAAAATATCTGTGGCATTCACCATGATCTGTCTATAGAATCAGCATTCTACTTTTTTTCTTTCTTTTTTTTCTGCATTCGAGTAACAAGGAAATCAAGATATACATATTATGCAATGCCGGAAACTGACTTCCACCAAATTTACAATTTTCTGAATAAATCCAACAGACTTTTTCCCCCAATGAAATCTATGAATCGGTGAAACAAACTCTAAAAACTGGTTGAAAAATTAGTTTCAAGTAGGTTTGGAACTTCTGAGGTAGCTAAATGGAATGTTGCGTTGAAGCCTGACTTAAACAGACTATCTTTACCATATATTTGAACGCCTGTTACTTTCCGTAGCGCTTTACAATATTATAAGAGGGGGGGATATAACTATAAATAGGACAATTACAAAAAACTTACAGGAACCATAGTGTGGCAAACCTAGCCACTTCTGAACTATATGTATTGTAGGTTGTCCATAGGCTGAATGTATACTGTAAATCTTTACCTGTAATAATGCTATGTTACAGCCGTTCGCATACTGGCCGCCGTACCCTGCCAGCACACAAAGCATTCGTTGACGGAACATGGCTATTCCGACCGTTCACCGTACGAATGCGGGCTCCCCAGGTAGACCACACATTCACCAGTCGTGTGGCACCAATTAATCGATTGCAACAATGTTGCAATCGGTAATCAAGGGCTCTCCTAGGTGGCCGCCGATCGGCTACCGACCATGCGGCGGTCGGCCATCTTGGATCCTTTGTCTCTGCAGCGGTGTTCGGTCGTCGAGAGCCTGGAACCGAAAACGGCTACTCAATGATCCGAACACCGCTGGACTTCCAGAGCGTTCGGGAGTGCCGCGTTTGGTATGTTGTGTTCCCCATAAATGTCCGGTACTGTTGGACCGAACTCAATGTTTGAATGTATTTTGTGCGGCGTTCGGTTGGTCTAGCTGGGATCGGAGCGGTATTCTCAATAAATGTGCCCGCCGACCCCAGCTATCTACCGAATGGTCCCTCGTCTAAAAGCGAGTAAAAATGTATAAAATATAGATTTCTGTATAAATTGTCGGTTTTGCTCCACGAGGGGATAATCCACTTAATCGTCCATTTTAGTGGGAGTATCCCTCTCGTGCCGCAATGCCTGTTGGGATAATTACAATGCCTGATGGGAGAAATCCCCTGTAATAACTGTAAGGAAACCCCTTGCACGGGGAACTGCATAAATACAGAAGTCTGTGAATAAAGCGAGTTAGTTGACTCCCAAACTGTGTTTCGTCCGGTTATTGGGAGGATGGGGAATATTGCCATGCTTTCTGTCTTGACTGTGGATTTCCTGAAGATACCAACGGATATCGTGGACTAATATACTGCGTTCCGTTACAATTGGTGGCAAGCGACGGGATCCGAACCTTACAGCCGAAAAACGGAGTTCGTGTAACTGGAACTACCGAACGAGGAAAGCAAAGGCAATTCGTATGGAGATTGATTATACCATACTGAAACGACAGACTTTAAAGGAACTACTGGAAGCCAGAGGGAAAGTAGCCAGCAGCAAAACCAAGGCTACAATAATTGCCGAGCTGATGGAGGGAGACCAAGCCCGCAGCGCTACACCCCCAGTAGTTATGGAGGAAACGCTCTATGAAAGAGAGATGAGGACCAGGCTAGCGTTTTTGCCGCAACCGATATCAGATGCCATGTTGAATATGGTAATGGCAAATGTGCAAGAATATGTTATGGCACACAGCCCGCAACACACCCTGACTCGAACCGAGTCCAACACAGGGTCCCTCTACAACCCAGTAAAGCCCAAGATCCCGTACCAGGCCTTCAGGGCTTTTTGCGAGGAAAAGGACGAGATAGACGGGTACTTGCAGGACTTTGAAAGACTGTGTGATCTGCATGAGCTAGAACGGTCCGTATGGGTGCAACTGCTAGCAAGCAAACTAGCAGGTCGGGCAGCCGAAGCGTACCGTGCTGTACCCAGTGAGGACAGCAAAGATTATGCCAAAGTAAAACGCGCAATCTTGGAGAGGTATGCCATTACCCCAGAGGCATACCGGCGCAAGTTCCGACACTTACGCAAACCAGAGCGAGATTCGCATGCAGAATGGGCACACAAATTGGATCAAGCCTCCCAAGGGTGGATCCAGGCCAGCAACGCCACCACCATGGAGGAATTACGCCAGCTGATGTTGCTGGAACAATTTTTTAATGGATTATCCCCGGAGACGCAAGAATGGGTGCGGGACAGGAAAACCCTCACCCTAACGGAAGCGGCTAGATTGGCCGATCAACACTTTGATGCCCGGAGACCCCAGGGACCCGTAGCCAAAAGCTACTCCCGACCCCCAGGACTACCTAGCGCTACACCACCTCTAGCGCCCACCGCTGCCCCGTTCCGTCCCTCACAAGGACAGATACCGCCGCCTTCCAGATACAACGGGCGGGCCAACATCCAATGCCATTCCTGTAAACAATGGGGGCATATGGCCCGAGAATGCACCCAGAATCGCAGCAGGCCCACCTGGAATCAGGGCCGTCCAAACCCCGCACCCAGGGCGGCTGCTCACCATTACCAGAGGGAACCCGCCACTCAGGATTTATGGAGTGTGCAGGCGGAGGAACCTCTGGGTATCTTACACAAAGTCATGTCGGTCCGAGCCACTGATAACCGGCAGCATCACCGACAACTGGTAACACTTGAGGGAAACGAGGTTCAGGGACTGCGGGATTCGGGAGCTACCTTGACCCTGATAGCCCCCCATTTGGTTTCGGAGGGCACGCATACCGGCGGATCTGTGGCTGTTCGGGTAGCCGGGGGAGCGGTATACCGACTACCCACGGCGAAAGTACATTTGAACTGGGGTGCGGGAGAGGGGACAGTAGAAGTGGGGCTAATGCAGAACTTACCAGCAGATGTTGTGCTAGGGAATGATTTGGGTCAGATGACCTCTGCCTTTGTTCCACAGGCCCCCTACCAGGAAGCCCATCCAGTAACCACACGGCAGCAGGCTCGCACCACGGCTACACCGATACACTCTGAGGCTCAGGTAAGAGACCACGACTCCCACCCGACTTCCATATCCTGGGATACCCCGACTACCTTTGTCACTGAAGTACAGACCGATCCCACTCTACAAGTCTATAGGGACCGGGCACAAGCTGACCAGGCCGGGCTAGAGGGGGAGCACTACACGTGGGAGAAAGAGTTATTGTACCGTATCACGGCCAAGGACGTGGGGGGGTCTGTCACCTTGACTAACAAACAGCTAGTGGTACCCCGGAAGTATAGGCAGGAGCTGCTCAGAATTGCTCACGATATCCCCTTGTCAGGACATCTAGGGATGACCCGTACCCGATACCACCTAACGCATGCGTTTTTCTGGCCCGGAATCTCACAGGATGTACGACAATATTGCACCTCCTGCGACGTCTGCCAGAGAGTAGGTAAGCGAGAGGATCGCCACAAGGCCAAATTATGCCCCCTCCCCATTATCGCCGAACCCTTCAGCAGGGTAGCAGTAGATATAATAGGGCCCCTGCCAAAACACAGTCCCTCTGGGAAAAAGTACATTTTAACCGTGGTGGACTACGCCACCCGATATCCCGAAGCGGTAGCCCTCTCTAACATTCACGCTGAAACCGTGGCGGAAGCTCTAATAAAAGTATTTTCCCGGGTAGGGTTTCCCCAGGAAATAATATCCGACCGGGGCACCCAATTTACTGCTGAGGTTACCCAACAGATGTGGAAGGTGTGTGGCATTAAGCCAATAGTCAATTCAGCCTACCACCCCCAGTCCAATGGACTATGTGAACGATTCAATGGGACGCTGAAGCAGATGCTTCGGACGTTCGGGGAAACCCACAAAGACTGGGAGAGGTTCCTATCTCACCTGCTCTTTGCGTATAGAGAGGTTCCCCAAGAATCGACCGGGTTCTCCCCATTTGAACTATTGTTCGGGAGAAGAGTACGGGGGCCCTTAAACTTGATTAGAGAGCACTGGGAGGGGGAGAGTACCGCTAGCGAAACCCCTATCATATCGTATGTACTGGAGTTCCGAGACCGACTGGAGGCGCTAACCCAGGCTGTGCACACCAACCTCCAGGCGGCCCAGCAACGTCAGCGGCGATGGTACGATAGGGGAGCCAGGGACCGCAGCTTTCAAGTGGGACAGAAGGTTTTAATTTTAAAACCTGTCCGCACAGACAAGCTGCAGGCCATCTGGCAAGGCCCATACCAGGTAGTGGAGCAGCGATGCGACACTACCTATGTGATCGGCCCCTGCTCAGGGGTGGGGAAGAGACGCATGCTTCACGTAAACATGCTCAAACCCTACCACGAGCGGATAGAGGATGTGACGGCAATCTGTGCCTCCGCCATAGAAGATCAGGAGAACTTGCCACTACCTGATCTACTAGAACCGGAAGAGCCGGTAGAGCCCTCCCGGGGAGTTCAACTGGGGGAGCGGCTAAGCCCTCGCGAGCGTGCCCAGATACAGGCGCTGATCGTAGCTAAAGGGGCTACCTTCTCCAATTTACCTGGGTACACTCCGCTGGTCACCCACCGAGTTGAAACTCCGGGACAGCTACCTATGCGACAGGCGCCATATAGGGTTCCGGAATCAGTCCGGACCCATATGAAGGCCGAGCTGGAGGAAATGCTGCAGTTAGGGGTTATCGAACCCTCAGATAGCCCCTGGGCATCGCCGGTAGTCCTGGTGCCGAAAAAGGACGGCACGACCCGATTTTGCGTTGACTACCGGAGGCTGAATGACAAAACAGTGTCTGATGCCTACCCGATGCCCCGGATAGACTAACTACTAGATAAGATGGCACGGGGTCAGTATCTCACTACCATTGACTTATGTAAGGGATACTGGCAGATTCCTTTAGCCGATGATGCCATCCCCAAGTCGGCGTTTGTCACTCCGTTTGGCCTGTACCAGTTCAAGGTCATGCCCTTCGGAATGAAAAACGCTCCGGCTACGTTTCAGCGGATGGTAGATCGGCTACTGGACGGCTTCCAGGACTATGCCTGTGCCTACCTGGACGACATAGCCATCTTCAGCCAGACCTGGGAAGATCACCTCCAACATATAGGGGCGATCCTAGACCGTATTGGGGAAGCCGGGTTAACACTAAAACCAAGTAAGTGCCACGTAGGGATGGCCGAGGTGCAGTATCTAGGACACCGAGTAGGGTGTGGGCAGCAGAGACCCGAGCCAGCCAAAATTGAGGCCGTAGCTAAGTGGCCTACCCCCAGGACCAAAACCCAGGTGCTAGCGTTCCTAGGGACTGCAGGGTATTATAGGAAATTTGTACCCGACTACAGCACCCTGGCCAAACCCCTGACGGACCTGACCAAAAAGAACCTTCCTCGACTGGTTGTCTGGGCCCCAGAGTGTGAGCAGGCATTCCAACAGCTCAAGACCGCCCTAACTAATGCTCCTGTGTTAACGGCTCCTGATCCAACTAAAAGATTTCTTGTCCACACAGACGCTTCAATGTTTGGATTGGGGGCAGTGCTAAGCCAAGTGGGAGCCGATGGCGGAGAGCATCCCGTAGCATATTTAAGTCGCAAGTTGTTACCCCGTGAAGTGAGCTACGCCGCCATTGAGAAGGAATGCCTGGCCGTGGTGTGGGCCCTTAAAAAGTTACAGCCGTATTTGTATGGACAACCTTTTTCCCTACTCACAGATCGCAACCCGTTGGTGTGGCTAAACCGTGTATCTGGGGACAATGCCAGGCTGCTGCGCTGGAGTTTGGCGCTGCAGCCCTTTGACTTTACCATTCACTACCGGCCAGGAAAACAAAACGGTAACGCCGACGGGTTATCCAGACAGACTGAATTAGAAAAATGATCTGTGAGTACTCCCCCGGACATCCCCAAGCCGATCCGTTGGGATCAGACTGTGTATGCCGGCTTGGTTCTGGGGGAGCATTGTGGCAAACCTAGCCACTTCTGAACTATATGTATTGTAGGTTGTCCATAGGCTGAATGTATACTGTAAATCTTTACCTGTAATAATGCTATGTTACAGCCGTTCGCATACTGGCCGCCGTACCCTGCCAGCACACAAAGCATTCGTTGACGGAACATGGCTATTCCGGCCGTTCACCGTACGAATGCGGGCTCCCCAGGTAGACCACACATTCACCAGTCGTGTGGCACCAATTAATCGATTGCAACAATGTTGCAATCGGTAATCAAGGGCTCTCCTAGGTGGCCGCCGATCGGCTACCGACCATGCGGCGGTCGGCCATCTTGGATCCTTTGTCTCTGCAGCGGTGTTCGGTCGTCGAGAGCCTGGAACCGAAAACGGCTACTCAATGATCCGAACACCGCTGGACTTCCAGAGCGTTCGGGAGTGCCGCGTTTGGTATGTTGTGTTCCCCATAAATGTCCGGTACTGTTGGACCGAACTCAATGTTTGAATGTATTTTGTGCGGCGTTCGGTTGGTCTAGCTGGGATCGGAGCGGTATTCTCACTAAATGTGCCCGCCGACCCCAGCTATCTACCGAACGGTCCCTCGTCTAAAAGCGAGTAAAAATGTATAAAATATAGATTTCTGTATAAATTGTCGGTTTTGCTCCACGAGGGGATAATCCACTTAATCGTCCATTTTAGTGGGAGTATCCCTCTCGTGCCGCAATGCCTGTTGGGATAATTACAATGCCTGATGGGAGAAATCCCCTGTAATAACTGTAAGGAAACCCCTTGCACGGGGAACTGCATAAATACAGAAGTCTGTGAATAAAGCGAGTTAGTTGACTCCCAAACTGTGTTTCGTCCGGTTATTGGGAGGATGGGGAATATTGCCATGCTTTCTGTCTTGACTGTGGATTTCCTGAAGATACCAACGGATATCGTGGACTAATATACTGCGTTCCGTTACACATAGGTTGGAGAGGACCCTGCTCAAATGAGCTTACATTCTATAGGAGGTGGGGTGTAAAACACAATAGGACAGGAATTTGCAATCAAATAAGGTGGGCTGCCTTTTAGGAGAGAGCAAGAGACAGGTATGTGAGGTAGAGGTTAGTCTGGGAGGCCATAAGCTTTCCTAAAGAGATGGGTTTTAAGGCACTTCTTAAAAGATGCAAGACTAGGGGAGAGTCTGATGGCGGTAGGAAGGCTATTCCATAGGAAGGGAGCCGCCCGCGATAAGTCCTGCAAGCGTGAGTTGGCCGTACGGGTGCGAACAACGGACAGGAGGTGGTCACAGGCAGAGCGGAGAGACCGAGAAGGGACATACCTATGGATCTGTGAAGAGATATAAGAGGGGCTAGAGTTGTTCAGTGCTTTATAGGTGTGTATTAGTACCTTAAATTGACTCCTATAGCATACAGGAAGCCAATGTAAGGCCTGACAGAGGTGTGAGAGAACCGACTAGAGAGGAAAATCAGTCTGGCAGCAGCATTCATTATGGACTGTAGCGGTGTTGTGGTTTGCATCTCCCCTGATGCTTTGTAGGTATTATGGAAGTATGATCATTATTTTAGTTGTTAAGCTTTTTTTTTTTTACACTATTATGCTGAGCTCATATTGAGCTTTTATTTGCTTATTGCAATTAAGCATTATTATATGTGCATTTTCAGTAAGTAACTGATACAAATTATTTATTAGTTTTCTCATTAGGACCAGATGACACAATATATATGATTATTATATGTATCATAGCTCCAACACAAACATGTAAATAGAATGTATATATTTAAGAGATACAATTGTTATAGTGATTACAGTTTCCTTTTAATCACATAGCCCTAGCACTTCTGAGCAGAAATATACCAAATTTGATTAGATTAGTTATAAAGCAGCCATAATGTTTATTAAATAGGGTTAAATTTCACCTTGGCTATTGTCCTCTGTAGTCCAGTCAGTCTCATTATCAGACCTGCATATACAGTTTTAGAGGGTTTAAAACTCAGTGCCTCCCCAGCTCTTTCAGTGTCTGTGTGTGAGACTGGACAGGAAGATGATGCACTCTGTATAACAGCTACTGTAGCTTAATAATCAATTACAGGAAGATGACAGGACTATAATAATAAATTTCTAAAGAGATCTCTTATCATTTTGTCCCAATTAAAAACGAACTGATTAAACTAAAAAAACAGGTAGCCTCAGTGGGGGAGAAACTAAGCAAGATGGATGAACAACTAAATATACTTAAAGAAGATAAATGCAACATTAAAACTAAAAATGACTCAAATAGATCTTAAACTCAGAGATTTGGAAGATTGCTCAAGACGATGCAATTTGAGATTCAGGAATATTCAGGAAGATATTACACAGGACCTTCTGAATTAATTCTTTATTGCGTTCTTCAAAGAATTATTTTTTCAAATACATTTCTTCAAATATATTTTTTGTTATTTCATCATTTCTGTGGTATAATATACATACTGAAGATACTAGAATACAATGTTGAGGTTCATCTACAAATTACTGGGTGAGATTGCTTTCACCTATGAAGAATATGAGCTAGCGTATATAACTCTGTTTAGAGAAGATAAAAAAAATTTGAAGGAGAGAAAATATTGGATGGAGAAAGAAAAGTAAGGGTAAAGGATATAACAATGTAGTTTATTTTGCCAAGTTGAATGATTCCATTGATGATTAAGGTCCACTTTTTTCAGCCCTATGTGATGCCTGTTATAAGGCATACATTTCGTTTTGAAAAGATGCTGATGAGAGCAGGAGTCTCTTTAGGGGATCTTTGGAGACCCTGGATGGGTAGTATTTTAACTGTGCCTCTTGGGGTCTTACCGAGGGCTCAAATGTCTTGTTGTTATGTTCTATGTATTTCCTGTTGTTGAGGGGTGGAGTCTGGGCCTCAGTCTTGTGAAATTTTTGATTATGATTAGGTTTCTTTCGGTGAATGCTCAGGGCTTAAACACCACAAATAAAAGATCACAATTACATAACTAATAACTTTGAAAGGATAGACATATGTTTGTTACAAGAAACACATTGGAGACTAGGGGAGAAGGGAACTAGGAGGGTAAGAGATTCCCAACTATTATTCATGCGTATATGCGACAAAAAAAAAAGGAGGTGTCGCTATTGTCATCTCAAACAACATTAAATGGGAAAATGTATACCAAGAACTAGACCCAGAAGGGAGATTTATGATTCTAATTTGTAATATTAATGATGTGAAATACACCTTAGTCCATATATATCTCCCTAATATTACCCCTGTACCATTGTTAAACAAAATTTTCGATAAAGCAGAACAGGTTAATTTGGGTATTTATATTGTTGCGGGAGATTTCAACTGCAAACTTGATCAGGAAATAGACAAAAAACTTCTTAAGGGAAGTTTGATAAACAATAAAATAGTAAAATATGCTAAAGCATTAACCTATACTCTTAATAATGTTGATCTCTTTAAAGCTTGGAGAGTGTTTAATCCAGCTATCAGTGATTTTACACACTTGTCAATAGTACATTATACATATTCTAGAATAGATATGGTGTGGGGCAACATGAATCTGATTAATCATTTGAAAAAAATCAATATCATTGACAATACATGGTCGGACCATAACATCATTCTTTTTGAAATAAAAAAGGGTTTTCCAATAAAAAATAGTTCTAAGTGGAAGTTAAATAATCATTTGCTATTTGATAATAACAACGAAGAGTACTTATCTAAAAAGTTTGACTGCTTTTTCAGAGAGAACGATCCCTCTGACACATCCCACGTAAACACTTAACACCTTAGTGACCAGACCGGTTTTCAATTTTCTTACCATTAAGGACCAGGGCTCTTTTTACATTTCTGCTGTGTTTGTGTTTAGCTGTAATTTTCCTCTTACTCATTCACTGTACCCACACATATTATATACCGTTTTTTCGCCATTAAATGGTCTTTCTAAAGATACCATTATTTTCATCATATCATATAATTTACTATAAAAAACTATAAAATATGATGAAAAGATGGAAAAAAAACACTTTTTCGAACTTTGACCCCCAAAATCTGTTACACATCTACAACCGCCAAAAAATACCCATGTTAAATAGTTTCTTAATGTTATACTGAGTCTAGAAATAACCAATGTTAACATGTTCTTGGCTTTTTTTTGGAAAGTTATAGGGCAATAAGTACAAGTAGCACTTTTCTATTTCCAAATCACTTTTTTCAAAATTAACATTAAGTTACATTGTAACACTGATATCTATCAGGTATCCCTGAATAACCCTTCACATGTATATATTTTTTAAAAGAAGACAACCTAAGGTATTAAACTTGGGGTATTTGGACTATTTTCATGCTCTTTGCATGCTCTTTTCATGCAACCATTTTACCACCAATCTATGGCAAATTAAAAAAAAATTATAATTGGTGATTTTTTGACACACATAGTAATTTAAAAATACATGTATGGAGAACTTTAAGGGTTACTGCCAAAGAACACCCCAATATGTGTTCAGCAACATCTCCTGAGTATAGTGATACACTCCATGTATAGGTTTGTCGGGTTATCTGGGGGCTAAAAGACCTTATTTGGAGGGTGCGCATTCCAGTTTTCCAACTTTGAATTTTCACAGATGGTCATCATGCCATCAAACTTGTCAAACTTCTGTGTAGTCATTTTTTGTGTTCTTTTTCTCTCACATTGTACTTTAGGCATGGATTCTCAGATCCTGTTATGTGTTACTGACAAAGAACACCCCGATATGTGTTCAGCAACATCTCCTGAGTACAACAGTGCCCCCAATGTACAGGTTTTATGGGGTTTTGCAAACTTATGGGGGTCAAATATAGGGTTTTCCCCTTTTCCATGTTTGCACATTGAAATTTGCCAGATTGGTTTGCTGGACCTTTGTTGCCTTTGAGACCGTATAGCAGCCCAGGAATGAAAATTAACCCCATCATGGCATACCATTTGTAAATGTAGACAACCCACGGTATTTAAAATAGGGTATGTCTAGTCTTTTGTAGTAGCCACTTAGTCACAAACGCTGGCCAAGGTTAGCGTTTTTATTTGTTTTTTGCACTTTTTTACACAAAAACTGCACTTTTACTGGTGATTTCATTGTCGTGATAAGTTTTACTGTTTTAAACACTCATATTTGTGTTCAGTGAAGTCTCCCGAGTATAACAATACCCCCCATGTACAGGTTTTATTGTGTTTTGGAAAGTTACAGGGTCAATATAGGGCTTGCCCAATTCAGTTTGCCAGATTCTTTTGCTGGGTTTGTGTTGCATTTTGAGACCATATGGTAGCCCAGGAATGTGAAATAACCCCATCATGGCATACCATTTTCAAATGTAGACAACCAAGGGTAATAAAAATGGGGTATGTCTAGTCTTTTATAGTAGTCACTTAGTCACAAACGCTGGCCAAAGTTAGCGTTTTTATTAGTTTTTTGCCTTTTTTTTTTAACAAAAACTGCACTTTTACTGGTGATTTCATTGTCATGATAAGTTTTACTGATTTATTACACTCATATTAGTGTTCAAATTTACAACACTCATATTTTTATAGTAGCCACTTAGTCACAAACTCTGGCCAAAGTTAGCATTTTTATTTGTTTTTTATAAATGTTTCTCTTTTGCAATTTATAATATATATATATATATATATATATATATATATATATATATGTGTGTGTGTGTATGTATGTATATAGTGTTCAAGTAGAAATTGTAGCTGTATTAGTCCAGTGATGTAGATGTAAAAAGCAGATAAAATTTGAATCTTGTAATACCTTTTTTATTGGACTAACAGAATTTTCTAATGACAAGCTTTCGGGAGAACCTCCCTTTCTCAAGTCAGTACATTTGCTCAGAAATGCTTTAGACTTGAGAAAGGGAGGTTCTCCCAAAAGCTTGTCATTAAAAAGTTCTGTTAGTCTGTTAGTCCAATAAAAAAGGTGTTACAAGATACAAATTGTATCTGTTTTTTACACACACATATATATATATACATAAATATATATTTTTTATATACATTTATATATACATTTTAATTATAATGCTTTAATTATAATATATTATACATATATAGGAAATAAAAGTGTGTGTGTGTGTGTGTGTATGTATATATGTATATATACATACACACACACAAATTATATACACGCGTATTATATGTATATGTGTATATATATTATAATGTGTATATATAGTGTAATTTTACTCTAAGTGTATTTTTATATTAATATATGTATATATTAATAAAAAATACACTTAGTATGACGTTATATAGTAGATATATATATATATATATATATATTTATACATATTATATATAGATATAATATATATATATATATATATATATATATCTTATATATATATATTTTACATTTATTAATTTTATTTATTTATTTATTTTACTTTTATTAACTTTTATAAACTTTTTTTAGTTTTCACCAGTGCTGGCAGCACTGTGGACATCTATTGCGGCCATGTGACCGCTCTTTTAGAGCGATCACATGGCACCTGGGGGTCCTACAGAGCAGAAGGGGGACTGTCTGGCCTCAGAAGATGACCGATCGCCAGCGTGAGAAAGGCGGCAATCGGTAAGTACATGGGGATGGAAGGGAGGGATGGTAGGGGTTAATTTTTTTTTATTTTTTTGTACTATTATTAAGTGCCTCAACCCCTCAAAGCACTCAGTACAGGCAGAGTGTCAGAAGCCTGCCACGTGCGGCAACCAGGAAGTGTTCGCTCCGGGGGGAGCGATCACTCGGTTGCCCAGCAGTGTAGAGGGGTATTCCACGATGCTTCAATATTGAGGTATCGTGTAATACCCTTAGAGCAGCTGGATGCGATCATGATTGCTTCCAGCGCTAATTTTGGCCGCGGACGTACAGGGCTGACCGTTTTTGGGCTGACGTACCCTGTGCGTCCGCGGTCACTAAGGGGTTAAAGCAGTAACGAGGGGGTACCTTATTAAACTGAACCATGAATTGCAAAAAAGAAAGATAAAGATCGACCAGCTCTATATATTGCATTATATAATCTTTCAGCAGAGAATAAAAGAGATCCTTCGATAGTAAAAGCAAAGGAAATAAAAGTTATACAGGCTAAAATTAACCAACTTATAAATGAAAGGATAGTAAAAACATAAATAGGCTCAGAAATATAATTTACCATGGGCCAGAAAAAAGTTTAATTATTTGGGAATATGGATTACAAAAAATTTAGACTCATAGAATCAAATTGTATGTGCCTGTTGAAACAAACAAATCAATTGTTAAAAGATTGGAAACATTTAGAAATATCTTGGTGGGGCAGAATTCACGTAGTATTCCAAAGTGGAACTATTTATTTCAAATGATACCTCTTAAAGTTCTAGATAGCTGGTTAACTCTCCTTCAAAATAATATTGAAACTTTTATTTATAGAGGTTAAAAATGTAGGATAAATAAAACATTTTTTTTTATCTCTCATGCCCTCAGAGGGATGTCTCAATTTTCCAAATGTTAGAAACTTTTATCAGGCAAACATAATAGCACATGTACATAGAACCCAATTACATTCTTCCTCTAAAGAGGGTTGGTTTAAAAGTGAAACTGAAACGTTTTAAAGAGGTCAATGGTCTTGTATGGAACATAAAAAGTTGGAAAAAAACTGAGGCGTCTATCGAAAAGAACGAAATTATGAATCATATTATCTCCTGGTGGCAAAAGATCAAAAAGAATTTGGGTATACACGACTGTGTGTTAGACTTTTTTAAGCTCTTAGTAAAAGAAGATAATATTTCTGATCTATCCTTGAAAAGTTGGGTAATGAGTGGTATTTTTAGTCTGGATCAATTACTATTTCAAGGTAAAATCTTACCCTTTAAATCCCTATCCCAAATATTTAAACTATCTAACTCAGAATTTTTTTCATATCTTAGAGTCAAATATTTTTTACAAAAACATTTGTTCCAAGTTAAAGATTATAGGAATAAGATTCTAAAGATAACCCTTTAAAGATATTAGCTAAAGCAATAAAATTAATCAGAACTATAAACTCGATGGACACGTTTCCCCAATTGATAAAATGGGAAAAGGAGCTCAATTGTGTGTTAGACCACCAGGAATGGTGTAATGCTTTTAATTCTACTCGCAAACAGGATCAATGCTTAAATTTGACTGAAACATATATAATTAAGTGGTATTTAGTGCCGTCTAGATTAATACAAATGTATCCAGGCGTCTCTCTCCATGGTGTTGGTGTTGTATGTTCAAAGAAGGCAGTTATCTGCACATTTGGTGAAGTTGTGATTTTATTAGAGAGCCTCTGGATGCGATTTTTTCATATATATATATATATATAGTCCTGATGAAAGTCTGTGTATAGCAGACTGAAACGTCGATTTTTTATCCTGTAAACTATTAAAAGTTAAATCTTAAATTGGAGTCCTGAGAGTGCTATCATCTCTACAATTATATATATATATATATATATATATATATATATATATATATATATATATATATATATATATATATATATATACAGGGAGTGCAGAATTATTAGGCAAGTTGTATTTTTGAGGATTAATTTTATTATTGAACAACAACCATGTTCTCAATGAACCCAAAAAACTCATTAATATCAAAGCTGAATATTTTTGGAAGTAGTTTTTAGTTTGTTTTTAGTTTTAGCTATTTTAGGGGGATATCTGTCTGTGCAGGTGACTATTACTGTGCATAATTATTAGGCAACTTAACAAAAAAACAAATATATACCCATTTCAATTATTTATTTTTACCAGTGAAACCAATATAACATCTCAACATTCACAAATATACATTTCTGACATTCAAAAACAAAACAAAAACAAATCAGTGACCAATATAGCCACCTTTCTTTGCAAGGACACTCAAAAGCCTGCCATCCATGGATTCTGTCAGTGTTTTGATCTGTTCACCATCAACATTGCGTGCAGAAGCAACCACAGCCTCCCAGACACTGTTCAGAGAGGTGTACTGTTTTCCCTCCTTGTAAATCTCACATTTGATGATGGACCACAGGTTCTCAATGGGGTTCAGATCAGGTGAACAAGGAGGCCATGTCATTAGATTTTCTTCTTTTATACCCTTTCTTGCCAGCCACGCTGTGGAGTACTTGGACGCGTGTGATGGAGCATTGTCCTGCATGAAAATCATGTTTTTCTTGAAGGATGCAGACTTCTTCCTGTACCACTGCTTGAAGAAGGTGTCTTCCAGAAACTGGCAGTAGGATTGGGAGTTGAGCTTGACTCCATCCTCAACCCGAAAAGGCCCCACAAGCTCATCTTTGATGATACCAGCCCAAACCAGTACTCCACCTCCACCTTGCTGGCGTCTGAGTCGGACTGGAGCTCTCTGCCCTTTACCAATCCAGCCACGGGCCCATCCATCTGGCCCATCAAGACTCACTCTCATTTCATCAGTCCATAAAACCTTAGAAAAATCAGTCTTGAGATATTTCTTGGCCCAGTCTTGACGTTTCAGCTTGTGTGTCTTGTTTAGTGGTGGTCGTCTTTCAGCCTTTCTTACCTTGGCCATGTCTCTGAGTATTGCACACCTTGTGCTTTTGGGCACTCCAGTGATGTTGCAGCTCTGAAATATGGCCAAACTGGTGGCAAGTGGCATCTTGGCAGCTGCACGCTTGACTTTTCTCAGTTCATGGGAAGTTATTTTGCGCCTTGGTTTTTCCACACGCTTCTTGCGACCCTGTTGACTATTTTGAATGAAACGCTTGATTGTTCGATGATCACGCTTCAGAAGCTTTGCAATTTTAAGAGTGCTGCATCCCTCTGCAAGATATCTCACTATTTTTGACTTTTCTGAGCCTGTCAAGTCCTTCTTTTGACCCATTTTGCCAAAGGAAAGGAAGTTGCCTAATAATTATGCACACCTGATATAGGGTGTTGATGTCATTAGACCACACCCCTTCTCATTACAGAGATGCACATCACCTAATATGCTTAATTGGTAGTAGGCTTTCGAGCCTATACAGCTTGGAGTAAGACAACATGCATAAAGAGGATGATGTGGTCAAAATACTAATTTGCCTAATAATTCTGCACTCCCTGTATATATATATATATATATATATATATATATATATATGATATTACATAGTTACATAGTAACATAGCTGAAAAGAGACTTGCGTCCATCAAGTTCAGCCTTCCTCACATATGTTGTTGCTGTTGATCCAAAAGAAGGCAAAAAACCTAGTCTGAAGCGCTTCCAATTTTGCCACAAACTAGGAAAAAATTCCTTCTTGACCCCAAAATAGCAGTCAGATGTCTCCTTGGATCAAGCAGCTTTTACCCCACTAATTAGAAATGATATCCCTGTATGCTATGTTTTTCTAAGTATTTATCCAATTGCAGTTTAAACATCTGTAGTGACTCTGACAAAACCACCTCTTCAGGCAGAGAATTCCATATCCTTATTGCTCTTACTGTAAAAAAACCTTTTATTTGCCTTAGATGAAATCTCCTTTCTTCCAGCCTAAATGTGTGACCTTGTGTCCTATGTATAACCCTATTTATGATATCAATTTCCAGATAAAGGTTTGGACTGGCCCCCGAATATATTTGTATAAAGTTATCATATCCCCTCTCAGGTGCCGGTTTTCCAAACTAAACAGATTTAATTTTTTTAACCTTCCTTCATAACTAAAATGCTCCATTCCTTTTATCAATTTGGTAGCTCGTCTCAGGACTTTTTCTAGTGCCATGATATAGTGAGGTCGCAAACATAAAA